>NW_025575869.1:222737-242549 GCF_905147105.1 Pieris brassicae | reverse complement strand
GAGTTACACTCCGAGAGCATAGCCAGACGCAGGCACTCTCTTCTACATACAGTTATTCGTTTCATAACGATTAACGAAATCATGGGAGTTACACTCCGAGAGCATACATAGCCAGACGTAGGCACTCTCTTCTACATACAGTTATTCGTTTCATAGCGATTAACTAAATCATGGGAGTTACACTCCGAGAGCATAGCCAGACGCAGGCACTCTCTTCAACATACAGTTATTCGTTTCATAACGATTAACTAAATCATGGGAGTTACACTCCGAGAGCATACATAGCCAGACGTAGGCACTCTCTTCTACATACAGTTATTCGTTTCAAAACGATTAACTAAATCATGGGAGTTACACTCCGAGAGCATAGCCAGACGCAGGCACTCTCTTCTACATACAGTTATTCGTTTCATAACGATTAACTAAATCATGGGAGTTACACTCCGAGAGCATAGCCAGACGCAGGCACTCTCTTCTACATACAGTTATTCGTTTCATAACGATTAACGAAATCATGGGAGTTACACTCTGAGAGCATACATAGCCAGACGTAGGCACTCTCTTCTACATACAGTTATTCGTTTCATAACGATTAACTAAATCATGGGAGTTACACTCCGAGAGCATAGCCAGACGCAGGCACTCTCTTCTACATACAGTTATTCGTTTCATAACGATTAACTAAATCATGGGAGTTACACTCCGAGAGCATAGCCAGACGCAGGCATTCTCTTCAACATACAGTTATTCGTTTCATAACGATTAACTAAATCATGGGAGTTACACTCCGAGAGCATAGCCAGACGCAGGCACTCTCTTCAACATACAGTTATTCGTTTCATAACGATTAACTAAATCATGGGAGTTACACTCCGAGAGCATACATAGCCAGACGCAGGCACTCTCTTCTACATACAGTTATTCGTTTCATAACGATTAACTAAATCATGGGAGTTACACTCCGAGAGCATAGCCAGACGCAGGCACTCTCTTCTACATACAGTTATTCGTTTCATAACGATTAACTAAATCATGGGAGTTACACTCCGAGAGCATAGCCAGACGCAGGCACTCTCTTCAACATACAGTTATTCGTTTCATAACGATTAACTAAATCATGGGAGTTACACTCCGAGAGCATAGCCAGACGCAGGCACTCTCTTCAACATACAGTTATTCGTTTCATAACGATTAACTAAATCATGGGAGTTACACTCCGAGAGCATAGCCAGACGCAGGCACTCTCTTCTACATACAGTTATTCGTTTCATAACGATTAACTAAATCATGGGAGTTACACTCCGAGAGCATAGCCAGACGCAGGCACTCTCTTCTACATACAGTTATTCGTTTCATAACGATTAACTAAATCATGGGAGTTACACTCCGAGAGCATAGCCAGACGCAGGCACTCTCTTCAACATACAGTTATTCGTTTCATAACGATTAACTAAATCATGGGAGTTACACTCCGAGAGCATAGCCAGACGCAGGCACTCTCTTCAACATACAGTTATTCGTTTCATAACGATTAACTAAATCATGGGAGTTACACTCCGAGAGCATAGCCAGACGCAGGCACTCTCTTCAACATACAGTTATTCGTTTCATAACGATTAACTAAATCATGGGAGTTACACTCCGAGAGCATAGCCAGACGCAGGCACTCTCTACAACATACAGTTATTCGTTTCATAACGATTAACTAAATCATGGGAGTTACACTCCGAGAGCATAGCCAGACGCAGGCACTCTCTTCTACATACAGTTATTCGTTTCATAACGATTAACTAAATCATGGGAGTTACACTCCGAGAGCATAGCCAGACGCAGGCACTCTCTACAACATACAGTTATTCGTTTCATAACGATTAACTAAATCATGGGAGTTACACTCCGAGAGCATAGCCAGACGCAGGCACTCTCTTCTACATACAGTTATTCGTTTCATAACGATTAACTAAATCATGGGAGTTACACTCCGAGAGCATAGCCAGACGCAGGCACTCTCTTCTACATACAGTTATTCGTTTCATAACGATTAACTAAATCATGGGAGTTACACTCCGAGAGCATAGCCAGACGCAGGCACTCTCTTCAACATACAGTTATTCGTTTCATAACGATTAACTAAATCATGGGAGTTACACTCCGAGAGCATAGCCAGACGCAGGCACTCTCTTCTACATACAGTTATTCGTTTCATAACGATTAACTAAATCATGGGAGTTACACTCCGAGAGCATAGCCAGACGCAGGCACTCTCTTCAACATACAGTTATTCGTTTCATAACGATTAACTAAATCATGGGAGTTACACTCCGAGAGCATAGCCAGACGCAGGCACTCTCTTCAACATACAGTTATTCGTTTCATAACGATTAACTAAATCATGGGAGTTACACTCCGAGAGCATAGCCAGACGCAGGCACTCTCTACAACATACAGTTATTCGTTTCATAACGATTAACTAAATCATGGGAGTTACACTCCGAGAGCATAGCCAGACGCAGGCACTCTCTTCTACATACAGTTATTCGTTTCATAACGATTAACTAAATCATGGGAGTTACACTCCGAGAGCATAGCCAGACGCAGGCACTCTCTTCAACATACAGTTATTCGTTTCATAACGATTAACTAAATCATGGGAGTTACACTCCGAGAGCATAGCCAGACGCAGGCACTCTCTTCAACATACAGTTATTCGTTTCATAACGATTAACTAAATCATGGGAGTTACACTCCGAGAGCATAGCCAGACGCAGGCACTCTCTACAACATACAGTTATTCGTTTCATAACGATTAACTAAATCATGGGAGTTACACTCCGAGAGCATAGCCAGACGCAGGCACTCTCTTCTACATACAGTTATTCGTTTCATAACGATTAACTAAATCATGGGAGTTACACTCCGAGAGCATAGCCAGACGCAGGCACTCTCTACAACATACAGTTATTCGTTTCATAACGATTAACTAAATCATGGGAGTTACACTCCGAGAGCATAGCCAGACGCAGGCACTCTCTTCAACATACAGTTATTCGTTTCATAACGATTAACTAAATCATGGGAGTTACACTCCGAGAGCATACATAGCCAGACGTAGGCACTCTCTTCTACATACAGTTATTCGTTTCATAACGATTAACTAAATCATGGGAGTTACACTCCGAGAGCATACATAGCCAGACGTAGGCACTCTCTTCTACATACAGTTATTCGTTTCATAACGATTAACTAAATCATGGGAGTTACACTCCGAGAGCATAGCCAGACGCAGGCACTCTCTTCTACATACAGTTATTCGTTTCATAACGATTAACTAAATCATGGGAGTTACACTCCGAGAGCATAGCCAGACGCAGGCACTCTCTTCAACATACAGTTATTCGTTTCATAACGATTAACTAAATCATGGGAGTTACACTCCGAGAGCATACATAGCCAGACGTAGGCACTCTCTTCTACATACAGTTATTCGTTTCATAACGATTAACTAAATCATGGGAGTTACACTCCGAGAGCATAGCCAGACGCAGGCACTCTCTTCTACATACAGTTATTCGTTTCATAACGATTAACTAAATCATGGGAGTTACACTCCGAGAGCATAGCCAGACGCAGGCACTCTCTTCTACATACAGTTATTCGTTTCATAACGATTAACTTAATCATGGGAGTTACACTCCGAGAGCATAGCCAGACGCAGGCACTCTCTTCTACATACAGTTATTCGTTTCATAACGATTAACTAAATCATGGGAGTTACACTCCGAGAGCATAGCCAGACGCAGGCACTCTCTTCTACATACAGTTATTCGTTTCATAACGATTAACTAAATCATGGGAGTTACACTCCGAGAGCATAGCCAGACGCAGGCACTCTCTTCTACATACAGTTATTCGTTTCATAACGATTAACTAAATCATGGGAGTTACACTCCGAGAGCATAGCCAGACGCAGGCACTCTCTTCTACATACAGTTATTCGTTTCATAACGATTAACTAAATCATGGGAGTTACACTCCGAGAGCATACATAGCCAGACGCAGGCACTCTCTTCTACATACAGTTATTCGTTTCATAACGATTAACTTAATCATGGGAGTTACACTCCGAGAGCATAGCCAGACGCAGGCACTCTCTTCTACATACAGTTATTCGTTTCATAACGATTAACTTAATCATGGGAGTTACACTCCGAGAGCATAGCCAGACGCAGGCACTCTCTTCTACATACAGTTATTCGTTTCATAACGATTAACTAAATCATGGGAGTTACACTCCGAGAGCATAGCCAGACGCAGGCACTCTCTTCTACATACAGTTATTCGTTTCATAACGATTAACTATATCATGGGAGTTACACTCCGAGAGCATAGCCAGACGCAGGCACTCTCTTCTACATACAGTTATTCGTTTCATAACGATTAACGAAATCATGGGAGTTACACTCCGAGAGCATACATAGCCAGACGTAGGCACTCTCTTCTACATACAGTTATTCGTTTCATAGCGATTAACTAAATCATGGGAGTTACACTCCGAGAGCATAGCCAGACGCAGGCACTCTCTTCAACATACAGTTATTCGTTTCATAACGATTAACTAAATCATGGGAGTTACACTCCGAGAGCATACATAGCCAGACGTAGGCACTCTCTTCTACATACAGTTATTCGTTTCAAAACGATTAACTAAATCATGGGAGTTACACTCCGAGAGCATAGCCAGACGCAGGCACTCTCTTCTACATACAGTTATTCGTTTCATAACGAATAACTAAATCATGGGAGTTACACTCCGAGAGCATAGCCAGACGCAGGCACTCTCTTCTACATACAGTTATTCGTTTCATAACGATTAACGAAATCATGGGAGTTACACTCTGAGAGCATACATAGCCAGACGTAGGCACTCTCTTCTACATACAGTTATTCGTTTCATAACGATTAACTAAATCATGGGAGTTACACTCCGAGAGCATAGCCAGACGCAGGCACTCTCTTCTACATACAGTTATTCGTTTCATAACGATTAACTAAATCATGGGAGTTACACTCCGAGAGCATAGCCAGACGCAGGCATTCTCTTCAACATACAGTTATTCGTTTCATAACGATTAACTAAATCATGGGAGTTACACTCCGAGAGCATACATAGCCAGACGTAGGCACTCTCTTCTACATACAGTTATTCGTTTCAAAACGATTAACTAAATCATGGGAGTTACACTCCGAGAGCATAGCCAGACGCAGGCACTCTCTTCTACATACAGTTATTCGTTTCATAACGATTAACTAAATCATGGGAGTTACACTCCGAGAGCATAGCCAGACGCAGGCACTCTCTTCTACATACAGTTATTCGTTTCATAACGATTAACGAAATCATGGGAGTTACACTCTGAGAGCATACATAGCCAGACGTAGGCACTCTCTTCTACATACAGTTATTCGTTTCATAACGATTAACTAAATCATGGGAGTTACACTCCGAGAGCATAGCCAGACGCAGGCACTCTCTTCTACATACAGTTATTCGTTTCATAACGATTAACTAAATCATGGGAGTTACACTCCGAGAGCATAGCCAGACGCAGGCATTCTCTTCAACATACAGTTATTCGTTTCATAACGATTAACTAAATCATGGGAGTTACACTCCGAGAGCATAGCCAGACGCAGGCACTCTCTTCAACATACAGTTATTCGTTTCATAACGATTAACTAAATCATGGGAGTTACACTCCGAGAGCATACATAGCCAGACGCAGGCACTCTCTTCTACATACAGTTATTCGTTTCATAACGATTAACTAAATCATGGGAGTTACACTCCGAGAGCATAGCCAGACGCAGGCACTCTCTTCTACATACAGTTATTCGTTTCATAACGATTAACTAAATCATGGGAGTTACACTCCGAGAGCATAGCCAGACGCAGGCACTCTCTTCAACATACAGTTATTCGTTTCATAACGATTAACTAAATCATGGGAGTTACACTCCGAGAGCATAGCCAGACGCAGGCACTCTCTTCAACATACAGTTATTCGTTTCATAACGATTAACTAAATCATGGGAGTTACACTCCGAGAGCATAGCCAGACGCAGGCACTCTCTTCTACATACAGTTATTCGTTTCATAACGATTAACTAAATCATGGGAGTTACACTCCGAGAGCATAGCCAGACGCAGGCACTCTCTTCTACATACAGTTATTCGTTTCATAACGATTAACTAAATCATGGGAGTTACACTCCGAGAGCATAGCCAGACGCAGGCACTCTCTTCTACATACAGTTATTCGTTTCATAACGATTAACTAAATCATGGGAGTTACACTCCGAGAGCATAGCCAGACGCAGGCACTCTCTTCTACATACAGTTATTCGTTTCATAACGATTAACTAAATCATGGGAGTTACACTCCGAGAGCATAGCCAGACGCAGGCACTCTCTTCTACATACAGTTATTAGTTTCATAACGATTAACTAAATCATGGGAGTTACACTCCGAGAGCATACATAGCCAGACGTAGGCACTCTCTTCTACATACAGTTATTCGTTTCATAACGATTAACTAAATCATGGGAGTTACACTCCGAGAGCATAGCCAGACGCAGGCACTCTCTTCTACATACAGTTATTCGTTTCATAACGATTAACTAAATCATGGGAGTTACACTCCGAGAGCATAGCCAGACGCAGGCACTCTCTTCAACATACAGTTATTCGTTTCATAACGATTAACTAAATCATGGGAGTTACACTCCGAGAGCATACATAGCCAGACGTAGGCACTCTCTTCTACATACAGTTATTCGTTTCATAACGATTAACTAAATCATGGGAGTTACACTCCGAGAGCATAGCCAGACGCAGGCACTCTCTTCTACATACAGTTATTCGTTTCATAACGATTAACTAAATCATGGGAGTTACACTCCGAGAGCATAGCCAGACGCAGGCACTCTCTACAACATACAGTTATTCGTTTCATAACGATTAACTAAATCATGGGAGTTACACTCCGAGAGCATAGCCAGACGCAGGCACTCTCTTCAACATACAGTTATTCGTTTCATAACGATTAACTAAATCATGGGAGTTACACTCCGAGAGCATACCTAGCCAGACGTAGGCACTCTCTTCTACATACAGTTATTCGTTTCATAACGATTAACTAAATCATGGGAGTTACACTCCGAGAGCATAGCCAGACGCAGGCACTCTCTTCAACATACAGTTATTCGTTTCATAACGATTAACTAAATCATGGGAGTTACACTCCGAGAGCATACATAGCCAGACGTAGGCACTCTCTTCTACATACAGTTATTCGTTTCATAACGATTAACTAAATCATGGGAGTTACACTCCGAGAGCATAGCCAGACGCAGGCACTCTCTTCAACATACAGTTATTCGTTTCATAACGATTAACTAAATCATGGGAGTTACACTCCGAGAGCATAGCCAGACGCAGGCACTCTCTTCAACATACAGTTATTCGTTTCATAACGATTAACTAAATCATGGGAGTTACACTCCGAGAGCATACATAGCCAGACGTAGGCACTCTCTTCTACATACAGATATTCGTTTCATAACGATTAACTAAATCATGGGAGTTACACTCCGAGAGCATACATAGCCAGACGTAGGCACTCTCTTCTACATACAGTTATTCGTTTCATAACGATTAACTAAATCATGGGAGTTACACTCCGAGAGCATAGCCAGACGCAGGCACTCTCTTCAACATACAGTTATTCGTTTCATAACGATTAACTAAATCATGGGAGTTACACTCCGAGAGCATACATAGCCAGACGTAGGCACTCTCTTCTACATACAGTTATTCGTTTCATAACGATTAACTAAATCATGGGAGTTACACTCCGAGAGCATACATAGCTAGACGTAGGCACTCTCTTCTACATACAGTTATTCGTTTCATAACGATTAACTAAATCATGGGAGTTACACTCCGAGAGCATAGCCAGACGCAGGCACTCTCTTCAACATACAGTTATTCGTTTCATAACGATTAACTAAATCATGGGAGTTACACTCCGAGAGCATACATAGCCAGACGTAGGCACTCTCTTCTACATACAGTTATTCGTTTCATAACGATTAACTAAATCATGGGAGTTACACTCCGAGAGCATAGCCAGACGCAGGCACTCTCTTCAACATACAGTTATTCGTTTCATAACGATTAACTAAATCATGGGAGTTACACTCCGAGAGCATAGCCAGACGCAGGCACTCTCTTCTACATACAGTTATTCGTTTCATAACGATAAACTAAATCATGGGAGTTACACTCCGAGAGCATAGCCAGACGCAGGCACTCTCTTCAACATACAGTTATTCGTTTCATAACGATTAACTAAATCATGGGAGTTACACTCCGAGAGCATACACAGACGCAGGCACTCTCTTCTACATACAGTTATTCGTTTCATAACGATTAACTAAATCATGGGAGTTACACTCCGAGAGCATAGCCAGACGCAGGCACTCTCTTCTACATACAGTTATTCGTTTCATAACGATTAACTAAATCATGGGAGTTACACTCCGAGAGCATACATAGCTAGACGCAGGCACTCTCTTCTACATACAGTTATTCGTTTCATAACGATTAACTAAATCATGGGAGTTACACTCCGAGAGCATAGCCAGACGCAGGCACTCTCTTCAACATACAGTTATTCGTTTCATAACGATTAACTAAATCATGGGAGTTACACTCCGAGAGCATACATAGCCAGACGTAGGCACTCTCTTCTACATACAGTTATTCGTTTCATAACGATTAACTAAATCATGGGAGTTACACTCCGAGAGCATAGCCAGACGCAGGCACTCTCTTCAACATACAGTTATTCGTTTCATAACGATTAACTAAATCATGGGAGTTACACTCCGAGAGCATAGCCAGACGCAGGCACTCTCTTCAACATACAGTTATTCGTTTCATAACGATTAACTAAATCATGGGAGTTACACTCCGAGAGCATACATAGCCAGACGTAGGCACTCTCTTCTACATACAGTTATTCGTTTCATAACGATTAACTAAATCATGGGAGTTACACTCCGAGAGCATAGCCAGATGCAGGCACTCTCTTCTACATACAGTTATTCGTTTCATAACGATTAACTAAATCATGGGAGTTACACTCCGAGAGCATAGCCAGACGCAGGCACTCTCTTCTACATACAGTTATTCGTTTCATAACGATAAACTAAATCATGGGAGTTACACTCCGAGAGCATAGCCAGACGCAGGCACTCTCTTCAACATACAGTTATTCGTTTCATAACGATTAACTAAATCATGGGAGTTACACTCCGAGAGCATACATAGCCAGACGTAGGCACTCTCTTCTACATACAGTTATTCGTTTCATAACGATTAACTAAATCATGGGAGTTACACTCCGGAAGCATAGCCAGACGCAGGCACTCTCTTCAACATACAGTTATTCGTTTCATAACGATTAACTAAATCATGGGAGTTACACTCCGAGAGCATAGCCAGACGCAGGCACTCTCTTCAACATACAGTTATTCGTTTCATAACGATTAACTAAATCATGGGAGTTACACTCCGAGAGCATACATAGCCAGACGTAGGCACTCTCTTCTACATACAGTTATTCGTTTCATAACGATTAACTAAATCATGGGAGTTACACTCCGAGAGCATAGCCAGACGCAGGCACTCTCTTCAACATACAGTTATTCGTTTCATAACGATTAACTAAATCATGGGAGTTACACTCCGAGAGCATACATAGCCAGACGTAGGCACTCTCTTCTACATACAGTTATTCGTTTCATAACGATTAACTAAATCATGGGAGTTACACTCCGAGAGCATAGCCAGACGCAGGCACTCTCTTCAACATACAGTTATTCGTTTCATAACGATTAACTAAATCATGGGAGTTACACTCCGAGAGCATAGCCAGACGCAGGCACTCTCTTCAACATACAGTTATTCGTTTCATAACGATTAACTAAATCATGGGAGTTACACTCCGAGAGCATACATAGCCAGACGTAGGCACTCTCTTCTACATACAGTTATTCGTTTCATAACGATTAACTAAATCATGGGAGTTACACTCCGGAAGCATAGCCAGACGCAGGCACTCTCTTCAACATACAGTTATTCGTTTCATAACGATTAACTAAATCATGGGAGTTACACTCCGAGAGCATAGCCAGACGCAGGCACTCTCTTCAACATACAGTTATTCGTTTCATAACGATTAACTAAATCATGGGAGTTACACTCCGAGAGCATACATAGCCAGACGTAGGCACTCTCTTCTACATACAGTTATTCGTTTCATAACGATTAACTAAATCATGGGAGTTACACTCCGAGAGCATACATAGCCAGACGTAGGCACTCTCTTCTACATACAGTTATTCGTTTCATAACGATTAACTAAATCATGGGAGTTACACTCCGAGAGCATAGCCAGACGCAGGCACTCTCTTCAACATACAGTTATTCGTTTCATAACGATTAACTAAATCATGGGAGTTACACTCCGAGAGCATACATAGCCAGACGTAGGCACTCTCTTCTACATACAGTTATTCGTTTCATAACGATTAACTAAATCATGGGAGTTACACTCCGAGAGCATAGCCAGACGCAGGCACTCTCTTCAACATACAGTTATTCGTTTCATAACGATTAACTAAATCATGGGAGTTACACTCCGAGAGCATAGCCAGACGCAGGCACTCTCTTCAACATACAGTTATTCGTTTCATAACGATTAACTAAATCATGGGAGTTACACTCCGAGAGCATACATAGCCAGACGTAGGCACTCTCTTCTACATACAGTTATTCGTTTCATAACGATTAACTAAATCATGGGAGTTACACTCCGAGAGCATAGCCAGACGCAGGGACTCTCTTCTACATACAGTTATTCGTTTCATAACGATTAACTAAATCATGGGAGTTACACTCCGAGAGCATAGCCAGACGCAGGCACTCTCTTCAACATACAGTTATTCGTTTCATAACGATTAACTAAATCATGGGAGTTACACTCCGAGAGCATACATAGCCAGACGTAGGCACTCTCTTCTACATACAGTTATTCGTTTCATAACGATTAACTAAATCATGGGAGTTACACTCCGAGAGCATACATAGCCACACGCAGGCACTCTCTTCTACATACAGTTATTCGTTTCATAACGATTAACTAAATCATGGGAGTTACACTCCGAGAGCATAGCCAGACGCAGGCACTCTCTTCTACATACAGTTATTCGTTTCATAACGATTAACTAAATCATGGGAGTTACACTCCGAGAGCATAGCCAGACGCAGGCACTCTCTTCAACATACAGTTATTCGTTTCATAACGATTAACTAAATCATGGGAGTTACACTCCGAGAGCATAGCCAGACGCAGGCACTCTCTTCAACATACAGTTATTCGTTTCATAACGATTAACTAAATCATGGGAGTTACACTCCGAGAGCATAGCCAGACGCAGGCACTCTCTTCTACATACAGTTATTCGTTTCATAACGATAAACTAAATCATGGGAGTTACACTCCGAGAGCATAGCCAGACGCAGGCACTCTCTTCAACATACAGTTATTCGTTTCATAACGATTAACTAAATCATGGGAGTTACACTCCGAGAGCATACATAGCCACACGCAGGCACTCTCTTCTACAGACAGTTATTCGTTTCATAACGATTAACTAAATCATGGGAGTTACACTCCGAGAGCATAGCCAGACGCAGGCACTCTCTTCTACATACAGTTATTCGTTTCATAACGATTAACTAAATCATGGGAGTTACACTCCGAGAGCATAGCCAGACGCAGGCACTCTCTTCAACATACAGTTATTCGTTTCATAACGATTAACTAAATCATGGGAGTTACACTCCGAGAGCATAGCCAGACGCAGGCACTCTCTTCAACATACAGTTATTCGTTTCATAACGATTAACTAAATCATGGGAGTTACACTCCGAGAGCATAGCCAGACGCAGGCACTCTCTTCTACATACAGTTATTCGTTTCATAACGATTAACTAAATCATGGGAGTTACACTCCGAGAGCATAGCCAGACGCAGGCACTCTCTTCAACATACAGTTATTCGTTTCATAACGATTAACTAAATCATGGGAGTTACACTCCGAGAGCATAGCCAGACGCAGGCACTCTCTTCAACATACAGTTATTCGTTTCATAACGATTAACTAAATCATGGGAGTTACACTCCGAGAGCATAGCCAGACGCAGGCACTCTCTTCAACATACAGTTATTCGTTTCATAACGATTAACTAAATCATGGGAGTTACACTCCGAGAGCATACATAGCCAGACGTAGGCACTCTCTTCTACATACAGATATTCGTTTCATAACGATTAACTAAATCATGGGAGTTACACTCCGAGAGCATACATAGCCAGACGTAGGCACTCTCTTCTACATACAGTTATTCGTTTCATAACGATTAACTAAATCATGGGAGTTACACTCCGAGAGCATAGCCAGACGCAGGCACTCTCTACAACATACAGTTATTCGTTTCATAACGATTAACTAAATCATGGGAGTTACACTCCGAGAGCATAGCCAGACGCAGGCACTCTCTTCAACATACAGTTATTCGTTTCATAACGATTAACTAAATCATGGGAGTTACACTCCGAGAGCATACATAGCCAGACGTAGGCACTCTCTTCTACATACAGTTATTCGTTTCATAACGATTAACTAAATCATGGGAGTTACACTCCGAGAGCATAGCCAGACGCAGGCACTCTCTTCAACATACAGTTATTCGTTTCATAACGATTAACTAAATCATGGGAGTTACACTCCGAGAGCATAGCCAGACGCAGGCACTCTCTTCTACATACAGTTATTCGTTTCATAACGATAAACTAAATCATGGGAGTTACACTCCGAGAGCATAGCCAGACGCAGGCACTCTCTTCAACATACAGTTATTCGTTTCATAACGATTAACTAAATCATGGGAGTTACACTCCGAGAGCATAGCCAGACGCAGGCACTCTCTTCAACATACAGTTATTCGTTTCATAACGATTAACTAAATCATGGGAGTTACACTCCGAGAGCATACATAGCCAGACGTAGGCACTCTCTTCTACATACAGATATTCGTTTCATAACGATTAACTAAATCATGGGAGTTACACTCCGAGAGCATACATAGCCAGACGTAGGCACTCTCTTCTACATACAGTTATTCGTTTCATAACGATTAACTAAATCATGGGAGTTACACTCCGAGAGCATAGCCAGACGCAGGCACTCTCTTCAACATACAGTTATTCGTTTCATAACGATTAACTAAATCATGGGAGTTACACTCCGAGAGCATAGCCAGACGCAGGCACTCTCTTCAACATACAGTTATTCGTTTCATAACGATTAACTAAATCATGGGAGTTACACTCCGAGAGCATACAAAGCCAGACGTAGGCACTCTCTTCTACATACAGTTATTCGTTTCATAACGATTAACTAAATCATGGGAGTTACACTCCGAGAGCATAGCCAGACGCAGGCACTCTCTTCAACATACAGTTATTCGTTTCATAACGATTAACTAAATCATGGGAGTTACACTCCGAGAGCATAGCCAGACGCAGGCACTCTCTTCTACATACAGTTATTCGTTTCATAACGATAAACTAAATCATGGGAGTTACACTCCGAGAGCATAGCCAGACGCAGGCACTCTCTTCAACATACAGTTATTCGTTTCATAACGATTAACTAAATCATGGGAGTTACACTCCGAGAGCATACATAGCCAGACGCAGGCACTCTCTTCTACATACAGTTATTCGTTTCATAACGATTAACTAAATCATGGGAGTTACACTCCGAGAGCATAGCCAGACGCAGGCACTCTCTTCTACATACAGTTATTCGTTTCATAACGATTAACTAAATCATGGGAGTTACACTCCGAGAGCATAGCCAGACGCAGGCACTCTCTTCAACATACAGTTATTCGTTTCATAACGATTAACTAAATCATGGGAGTTACACTCCGAGAGCATAGCCAGACGCAGGCACTCTCTTCAACATACAGTTATTCGTTTCATAACGATTAACTAAATCATGGGAGTTACACTCCGAGAGCATAGCCAGACGCAGGCACTCTCTTCTACATACAGTTATTCGTTTCATAACGATAAACTAAATCATGGGAGTTACACTCCGAGAGCATAGCCAGACGCAGGCACTCTCTTCAACATACAGTTATTCGTTTCATAACGATTAACTAAATCATGGGAGTTACACTCCGAGAGCATACATAGCCAGACGCAGGCACTCTCTTCTACATACAGTTATTCGTTTCATAACGATTAACTAAATCATGGGAGTTACACTCCGAGAGCATAGCCAGACGCAGGCACTCTCTTCTACATACAGTTATTCGTTTCATAACGATTAACTAAATCATGGGAGTTACACTCCGAGAGCATAGCCAGACGCAGGCACTCTCTTCAACATACAGTTATTCGTTTCATAACGATTAACTAAATCATGGGAGTTACACTCCGAGAGCATAGCCAGACGCAGGCACTCTCTTCAACATACAGTTATTCGTTTCATAACGATTAACTAAATCATGGGAGTTACACTCCGAGAGCATACATAGCCAGACGTAGGCACTCTCTTCTACATACAGTTATTCGTTTCATAACGATTAACTAAATCATGGGAGTTACACTCCGAGAGCATAGCCAGACGCAGGCACTCTCTTCAACATACAGTTATTCGTTTCATAACGATTAACTAAATCATGGGAGTTACACTCCGAGAGCATACATAGCCAGACGTAGGCACTCTCTTCTACATACAGTTATTCGTTTCATAACGATTAACTAAATCATGGGAGTTACACTCCGAGAGCATAGCCAGACGCAGGCACTCTCTTCAACATACAGTTATTCGTTTCATAACGATTAACTAAATCATGGTAGTTACACTCCGAGAGCATAGCCAGACGCAGGCACTCTCTTCAACATACAGTTATTCGTTTCATAACGATTAACTAAATCATGGGAGTTACACTCCGAGAGCATACATAGCCAGACGTAGGCACTCTCTTCTACATACAGTTATTCGTTTCATAACGATTAACTAAATCATGGGAGTTACACTCCGAGAGCATAGCCAGACGCAGGCACTCTCTTCAACATACAGTTATTCGTTTCATAACGAATAACTAAATCATGGGAGTTACACTCCGAGAGCATAGCCAGACGCAGGCACTCTCTTCTACATACAGTTATTCGTTTCATAACGATAAACTAAATCATGGGAGTTACACTCCGAGAGCATAGCCAGACGCAGGCACTCTCTTCAACATACAGTTATTCGTTTCATAACGATTAACTAAATCATGGGAGTTACACTCCGAGAGCATACATAGCCAGACGCAGGCACTCTCTTCTACATACAGTTATTCGTTTCATAACGATTAACTAAATCATGGGAGTTACACTCCGAGAGCATAGCCAGACGCAGGCACTCTCTTCTACATACAGTTATTCGTTTCATAACGATTAACTAAATCATGGGAGTTACACTCCGAGAGCATACATAGCTAGACGTAGGCACTCTCTTCTACATACAGTTATTCGTTTCATAACGATTAACTAAATCATGGGAGTTACACTCCGAGAGCATAGCCAGACGCAGGCACTCTCTTCTACATACAGTTATTCGTTTCATAACGATTAACTAAATCATGGGAGTTACACTCCGAGAGCATAGTCAGACGCAGGCACTCTCTTCAACATACAGTTATTCGTTTCATAACGATTAACTAAATCATGGGAGTTACACTCCGAGAGAATAGCCAGACGAAGGCACTCTCTTCAACATACAGTTATTCGTTTCATAACGATTAACTAAATCATGGGAGTTACACTCCGAGAGCATAGCCAGACGCAGGCACTCTCTTCAACATACAGTTATTCGTTTCATAACGATTAACTAAATCATGGGAGTTACACTCCGAGAGCATAGCCAGACGCAGGCACTCTCTTCAACATACAGTTATTCGTTTCATAACGATTAACTAAATCATGGGAGTTACACTCCGAGAGCATAGCCAGACGCAGGCACTCTCTTCAACATACAGTTATTCGTTTCATAACGATTAACTAAATCATGGGAGTTACACTCCGAGAGCATACATAGCCAGACGCAGGCACTCTCTTCTACATACAGTTATTCGTTTCATAACGATTAACTAAATCATGGGAGTTACACTCCGAGAGCATAGCCAGACGCAGGCACTCTCTTCTACATACAGTTATTCGTTTCATAACGATTAACTAAATCATGGGAGTTACACTCCGAGAGCATAGCCAGACGGAGGCACTCTCTTCTACATACAGTTATTCGTTTCATAACGATTAACTAAATCATGGGAGTTACACTCCGAGAGCATAGCCAGACGCAGGCACTCTCTTCTACATACAGTTATTCGTTTCATAACGATTAACTAAATCATGGGAGTTACACTCCGAGAGCATAGCCAGACGCAGGCACTCTCTTCTACATACAGTTATTCGTTTCATAACGATTAACTAAATCATGGGAGTTACACTCCGAGAGCATAGCCAGACGCAGGCACTCTCTTCAACATACAGTTATTCTTTTCATAACGATTAACTAAATCATGGGAGTTACACTCCGAGAGCATAGCCAGACGCAGGCACTCTCTTCTACATACAGTTATTCGTTTCATAACGATTAACTAAATCATGGGAGTTACACTCCGAGAGCATAGCCAGACGCAGGCACTCTCTTCAACATACAGTTATTCGTTTCATAACGATTAACTAAATCATGGGAGTTACACTCCGAGAGCATACATAGCCAGACGTAGGCACTCTCTTCTACATACAGTTATTCGTTTCATAACGATTAACTAAATCATGGGAGTTACACTCCGAGAGCATAGCCAGACGCAGGCACTCTCTTCAACATACAGTTATTCGTTTCATAACGATTAACTAAATCATGGGAGTTACACCCCGGAGAGCATACATAGCCAGACGTAGGCACTCTCTTCTACATACAGTTATTCGTTTCATAACGATTAACTAAATCATGGGAGTTACACTCCGAGAGCATAGCCAGACGCAGGCACTCTCTTCAACATACAGTTATTCGTTTCATAACGATTAACTAAATCATGGGAGTTACACTCCGAGAGCATACATAGCCAGACGTAGGCACTCTCTTCTACATACAGTTATTCGTTTCATAACGATTAACTAAATCATGGGAGTTACACTCCGAGAGCATAGCCAGACGCAGGCACTCTCTTCAACATACAGTTATTCGTTTCATAACGATTAACTAAATCATGGGAGTTACACTCCGAGAGCATAGCCAGACGCAGGCACTCTCTTCTACATACAGTTATTCGTTTCATAACGATTAACTAAATCATGGGAGTTACACTCCGAGAGCATAGCCAGACGCAGGCACTCTCTTCAACATACAGTTATTCGTTTCATAACGATTAACTAAATCATGGGAGTTACACTCCGAGAGCATACATAGCCAGACGTAGGCACTCTCTTCTACATACAGTTATTCGTTTCATAACGATTAACTAAATCATGGGAGTTACACTCCGAGAGCATAGCCAGACGCAGGCACTCTCTTCAACATACAGTTATTCGTTTCATAACGATTAACTAAATCATGGGAGTTACACTCCGAGAGCATAGCCAGACGCAGGCACTCTCTTCTACATACAGTTATTCGTTTCATAACGATTAACTAAATCATGGGAGTTACACTCCGAGAGCATAGCCAGACGCAGGCACTCTCTTCAACATACAGTTATTCGTTTCATAACGATTAACTAAATCATGGGAGTTACACTCCGAGAGCATACATAGCCAGACGTAGGCACTCTCTTCTACATACAGTTATTCGTTTCATAACGATTAACTAAATCATGGGAGTTACACTCCGAGAGCATAGCCAGACGCAGGCACTCTCTTCAACATACAGTTATTCGTTTCATAACGATTAACTAAATCATGGGAGTTACACCCCGGAGAGCATACATAGCCAGACGTAGGCACTCTCTTCTACATACAGTTATTCGTTTCATAACGATTAACTAAATCATGGGAGTTACACTCCGAGAGCATAGCCAGACGCAGGCACTCTCTTCAACATACAGTTATTCGTTTCATAACGATTAACTAAATCATGGGAGTTACACTCCGAGAGCATACATAGCCAGACGTAGGCACTCTCTTCTACATACAGTTATTCGTTTCATAACGATTAACTAAATCATGGGAGTTACACTCCGAGAGCATAGCCAGACGCAGGCACTCTCTTCAACATACAGTTATTCGTTTCATAACGATTAACTAAATCATGGGAGTTACACTCCGAGAGCATAGCCAGACGCAGGCACTCTCTTCTACATACAGTTATTCGTTTCATAACGATTAACTAAATCATGGGAGTTACACTCCGAGAGCATAGCCAGACGCAGGCACTCTCTTCAACATACAGTTATTCGTTTCATAACGATTAACTAAATCATGGGAGTTACACTCCGAGAGCATACATAGCCAGACGTAGGCACTCTCTTCTACATACAGTTATTCGTTTCATAACGATTAACTAAATCATGGGAGTTACACTCCGAGAGCATAGCCAGACGCAGGCACTCTCTTCAACATACAGTTATTCGTTTCATAACGATTAACTAAATCATGGGAGTTACACTCCGAGAGCATAGCCAGACGCAGGCACTCTCTTCTACATACAGTTATTCGTTTCATAACGATAAACTAAATCATGGGAGTTACACTCCGAGAGCATAGCCAGACGCAGGCACTCTCTTCAACATACAGTTATTCGTTTCATAACGATTAACTAAATCATGGGAGTTACACTCCGAGAGCATACATAGCCAGACGCAGGCACTCTCTTCTACATACAGTTATTCGTTTCATAACGATTAACTAAATCATGGGAGTTACACTCCGAGAGCATAGCCAGACGCAGGCACTCTCTTCTACATACAGTTATTCGTTTCATAACGATTAACTAAATCATGGGAGTTACACTCCGAGAGCATACATAGCCAGACGTAAGCACTCTCTTCAACATACAGTTATTCGTTTCATAACGATTAACTAAATCATGGGAGTTACACTCCGAGAGCATAGCCAGACGCAGGCACTCTCTTCAACATACAGTTATTCGTTTCATAACGATTAACTAAATCATGGGAGTTACACTCCGAGAGCATAGCCAGACGCAGGCACTCTCTTCTACATACAGTTATTCGTTTCATAACGATAAACTAAATCATGGGAGTTACACTCCGAGAGCATAGCCAGACGCAGGCACTCTCTTCAACATACAGTTATTCGTTTCATAACGATTAACTAAATCATGGGAGTTACACTCCGAGAGCATACATAGCCAGACGCAGGCACTCTCTTCTACATACAGTTATTCGTTTCATAACGATTAACTAAATCATGGGAGTTACACTCCGAGAGCATAGCCAGACGCAGGCACTCTCTTCTACATACAGTTATTCGTTTCATAACGATTAACTAAATCATGGGAGTTACACTCCGAGAGCATAGCCAGACGCAGGCACTCTCTTCAACATACAGTTATTCGTTTCATAACGATTAACTAAATCATGGGAGTTACACTCC
>NW_025575869.1:192880-222503 GCF_905147105.1 Pieris brassicae | reverse complement strand
GAGCATAGCCAGACGCAGGCACTCTCTTCAACATACAGTTATTCGTTTCATAACGATTAACTAAATCATGGGAGTTACACTCCGAGAGCATAGCCAGACGCAGGCACTCTCTTCTACATACAGTTATTCGTTTCATAACGATAAACTAAATCATGGGAGTTACACTCCGAGAGCATAGCCAGACGCAGGCACTCTCTTCAACATACAGTTATTCGTTTCATAACGATTAACTAAATCATGGGAGTTACACTCCGAGAGCATACATAGCCAGACGCAGGCACTCTCTTCTACATACAGTTATTCGTTTCATAACGATTAACTAAATCATGGGAGTTACACTCCGAGAGCATAGCCAGACGCAGGCACTCTCTTCTACATACAGTTATTCGTTTCATAACGATTAACTAAATCATGGGAGTTACACTCCGAGAGCATACATAGCCAGACGTAGGCACTCTCTTCAACATACAGTTATTCGTTTCATAACGATTAACTAAATCATGGGAGTTACACTCCGAGAGCATAGCCAGACGCAGGCACTCTCTTCAACATACAGTTATTCGTTTCATAACGATTAACTAAATCATGGGAGTTACACTCCGAGAGCATAGCCAGACGCAGGCACTCTCTTCTACATACAGTTATTCGTTTCATAACGATAAACTAAATCATGGGAGTTACACTCCGAGAGCATAGCCAGACGCAGGCACTCTCTTCAACATACAGTTATTCGTTTCATAACGATTAACTAAATCATGGGAGTTACACTCCGAGAGCATACATAGCCAGACGCAGGCACTCTCTTCTACATACAGTTATTCGTTTCATAACGATTAACTAAATCATGGGAGTTACACTCCGAGAGCATAGCCAGACGCAGGCACTCTCTTCTACATACAGTTATTCGTTTCATAACGATTAACTAAATCATGGGAGTTACACTCCGAGAGCATAGCCAGACGCAGGCACTCTCTTCAACATACAGTTATTCGTTTCATAACGATTAACTAAATCATGGAGTTACACTCCGAGAGCATAGCCAGACGCAGGCACTCTCTTCAACATACAGTTATTCGTTTCATAACGATTAACTAAATCATGGGAGTTACACTCCGAGAGCATACATAGCCAGACGTAGGCACTCTCTTCTACATACAGTTATTCGTTTCATAACGATTAACTAAATCATGGGAGTTACACTCCGAGAGCATAGCCAGACGCAGGCACTCTCTTCAACATACAGTTATTCGTTTCATAACGATTAACTAAATCATGGGAGTTACACTCCGAGAGCATACATAGCCAGACGTAGGCACTCTCTTCTACATACAGTTATTCGTTTCATAACGATTAACTAAATCATGGGAGTTACACTCCGAGAGCATAGCCAGACGCAGGCACTCTCTTCAACATACAGTTATTCGTTTCATAACGATTAACTAAATCATGGGAGTTACACTCCGAGAGCATAGCCAGACGCAGGCACTCTCTTCAACATACAGTTATTCGTTTCATAACGATTAACTAAATCATGGGAGTTACACTCCGAGAGCATACATAGCCAGACGTAGGCACTCTCTTCTACATACAGTTATTCGTTTCATAACGATTAACTAAATCATGGGAGTTACACTCCGAGAGCATAGCCAGACGCAGGCACTCTCTTCAACATACAGTTATTCGTTTCATAACGAATAACTAAATCATGGGAGTTACACTCCGAGAGCATAGCCAGACGCAGGCACTCTCTTCTACATACAGTTATTCGTTTCATAACGATAAACTAAATCATGGGAGTTACACTCCGAGAGCATAGCCAGACGCAGGCACTCTCTTCAACATACAGTTATTCGTTTCATAACGATTAACTAAATCATGGGAGTTACACTCCGAGAGCATACATAGCCAGACGCAGGCACTCTCTTCTACATACAGTTATTCGTTTCATAACGATTAACTAAATCATGGGAGTTACACTCCGAGAGCATAGCCAGACGCAGGCACTCTCTTCTACATACAGTTATTCGTTTCATAACGATTAACTAAATCATGGGAGTTACACTCCGAGAGCATACATAGCTAGACGTAGGCACTCTCTTCTACATACAGTTATTCGTTTCATAACGATTAACTAAATCATGGGAGTTACACTCCGAGAGCATAGCCAGACGCAGGCACTCTCTTCTACATACAGTTATTCGTTTCATAACGATTAACTAAATCATGGGAGTTACACTCCGAGAGCATAGTCAGACGCAGGCACTCTCTTCAACATACAGTTATTCGTTTCATAACGATTAACTAAATCATGGGAGTTACACTCCGAGAGAATAGCCAGACGCAGGCACTCTCTTCAACATACAGTTATTCGTTTCATAACGATTAACTAAATCATGGGAGTTACACTCCGAGAGCATAGCCAGACGCAGGCACTCTCTTCAACATACAGTTATTCGTTTCATAACGATTAACTAAATCATGGGAGTTACACTCCGAGAGCATAGCCAGACGCAGGCACTCTCTTCAACATACAGTTATTCGTTTCATAACGATTAACTAAATCATGGGAGTTACACTCCGAGAGCATAGCCAGACGCAGGCACTCTCTTCAACATACAGTTATTCGTTTCATAACGATTAACTAAATCATGGGAGTTACACTCCGAGAGCATACATAGCCAGACGCAGGCACTCTCTTCTACATACAGTTATTCGTTTCATAACGATTAACTAAATCATGGGAGTTACACTCCGAGAGCATAGCCAGACGCAGGCACTCTCTTCTACATACAGTTATTCGTTTCATAACGATTAACTAAATCATGGGAGTTACACTCCGAGAGCATAGCCAGACGGAGGCACTCTCTTCTACATACAGTTATTCGTTTCATAACGATTAACTAAATCATGGGAGTTACACTCCGAGAGCATAGCAAGACGCAGGCACTCTCTTCTACATACAGTTATTCGTTTCATAACGATTAACTAAATCATGGGAGTTACACTCCGAGAGCATAGCCAGACGCAGGCACTCTCTTCAACATACAGTTATTCTTTTCATAACGATTAACTAAATCATGGGAGTTACACTCCGAGAGCATAGCCAGACGCAGGCACTCTCTTCTACATACAGTTATTCGTTTCATAACGATTAACTAAATCATGGGAGTTACACTCCGAGAGCATAGCCAGACGCAGGCACTCTCTTCAACATACAGTTATTCGTTTCATAACGATTAACTAAATCATGGGAGTTACACTCCGAGAGCATACATAGCCAGACGTAGGCACTCTCTTCTACATACAGTTATTCGTTTCATAACGATTAACTAAATCATGGGAGTTACACTCCGAGAGCATAGCCAGACGCAGGCACTCTCTTCAACATACAGTTATTCGTTTCATAACGAGTAACTAAATCATGGGAGTTACACCCCGGAGAGCATACATAGCCAGACGTAGGCACTCTCTTCTACATACAGTTATTCGTTTCATAACGATTAACTAAATCATGGGAGTTACACTCCGAGAGCATAGCCAGACGCAGGCACTCTCTTCAACATACAGTTATTCGTTTCATAACGATTAACTAAATCATGGGAGTTACACTCCGAGAGCATACATAGCCAGACGTAGGCACTCTCTTCTACATACAGTTATTCGTTTCATAACGATTAACTAAATCATGGGAGTTACACTCCGAGAGCATAGCCAGACGCAGGCACTCTCTTCAACATACAGTTATTCGTTTCATAACGATTAACTAAATCATGGGAGTTACACTCCGAGAGCATAGCCAGACGCAGGCACTCTCTTCTACATACAGTTATTCGTTTCATAACGATTAACTAAATCATGAGAGTTACACTCCGAGAGCATAGCCAGACGCAGGCACTCTCTTCAACATACAGTTATTCGTTTCATAACGATTAACTAAATCATGGGAGTTACACTCCGAGAGCATAGCCAGTCGCAGGCAATCTCTTCAACATACAGTTATTCGTTTCATAACGATTAACTAAATCATAGGAGTTACACTCCGAGAGCATACATAGCCAGACGTAGGCACTCTCTTCTACATACAGTTATTCGTTTCATAACGATTAACTAAATCATGGGAGTTACACTCCGAGAGCATAGCCAGACGCAGGCACTCTCTTCAACATACAGTTATTCGTTTCATAACGATTAACTAAATCATGGGAGTTACACCCCGAGAGCATACATAGCCAGACGTAGGCACTCTCTTCTACATACAGTTATTCGTTTCATAACGATTAACTAAATCATGGGAGTTACACTCCGAGAGCATAGCCAGACGCAGGCACTCTCTTCAACATACAGTTATTCGTTTCATAACGATTAACTAAATCATGGGAGTTACACTTCGAGAGCATACATAGCCAGACGTAGGCACTCTCTTCTACATACAGTTATTCGTTTCATAACGATTAACTAAATCATGGGAGTTACACTCCGAGAGCATAGCCAGACGCAGGCACTCTCTTCAACATACAGTTATTCGTTTCATAACGATTAACTAAATCATGGGAGTTACACTCCGAGAGCATAGCCAGACGCAGGCACTCTCTTCTACATACAGTTATTCGTTTCATAACGATTAACTAAATCATGGGAGTTACACTCCGAGAGCATAGCCAGACGCAGGCACTCTCTTCAACATACAGTTATTCGTTTCATAACGATTAACTAAATCATGGGAGTTACACTCCGAGAGCATAGCCAGACGCAGGCACTCTCTTCAACATACAGTTATTCGTTTCATAACGATTAACTAAATCATAGGAGTTACACTCCGAGAGCATACATAGCCAGACGTAGGCACTCTCTTCTACATACAGTTATTCGTTTCATAACGATTAACTAAATCATGGGAGTTACACTCCGAGAGCATAGCCAGACGCAGGCACTCTCTTCAACATACAGTTATTCGTTTCATAACGATTAACTAAATCATGGGAGTTACACTCCGAGAGCATAGCCAGACGCAGGCACTCTCTTCAACATACAGTTATTCGTTTCATAACGATTAACTAAATCATGGGAGTTACACTCCGAGAGCATACATAGCCAGACGTAGGCACTCTCTTCTACATACAGTTATTCGTTTCATAACGATTAACTAAATCATGGGAGTTACACTCCGAGAGCATAGCCAGACGCAGGCACTCTCTTCTACATACAGTTATTCGTTTCATAACGATTAACTAAATCATGGGAGTTACACTCCGAGAGCATAGCCAGACGGAGGCACTCTCTTCTACATACAGTTATTCGTTTCATAACGATTAACTAAATCATGGGAGTTACACCCCGAGAGCATAGCCAGACGCAGGCACTCTCTTCTACATACAGTTATTCGTTTCATAACGATTAACTAAATCATGGGAGTTACACTCCGAGAGCATAGCCAGACGCAGGCACTCTCTTCAACATACAGTTATTCGTTTCATAACGATTAACTAAATCATGGGAGTTACACTCCGAGAGCATAGCCAGACGCAGGCACTCTCTTCTACATACAGTTATTCGTTTCATAACGATTAACTAAATCATGGGAGTTACACTCCGAGAGCATAGCCAGACGCAGGCACTCTCTTCAACATACAGTTATTCGTTTCATAACGATTAACTAAATCATGGGAGTTACACTCCGAGAGCATACATAGCCAGACGTAGGCACTCTCTTCTACATACAGTTATTCGTTTCATAACGATTAACTAAATCATGGGAGTTACACTCCGAGAGCATAGCCAGACGCAGGCACTCTCTTCAACATACAGTTATTCGTTTCATAACGATTAACTAAATCATGGGAGTTACACCCCGGAGAGCATACATAGCCAGACGTAGGCACTCTCTTCTACATACAGTTATTCGTTTCATAACGATTAACTAAATCAAGGGAGTTACACTCCGAGAGCATAGCCAGACGCAGGCACTCTCTTCAACATACAGTTATTCGTTTCATAACGATTAACTAAATCATGGGAGTTACACTCCGAGAGCATAGCCAGACGCAGGCACTCTCTTCAACATACAGTTATTCGTTTCATAACGATTAACTAAATCATGGGAGTTACACTTCGAGAGCATACATAGCCAGACGTAGGCACTCTCTTCTACATACAGTTATTCGTTTCATAACGATTAACTAAATCATGGGAGTTACACTCCGAGAGCATAGCCAGACGCAGGCACTCTCTTCAACATACAGTTATTCGTTTCATAACGATTAACTAAATCATGGGAGTTACACTCCGAGAGCATAGCCAGACGCAGGCACTCTCTTCTACATACAGTTATTCGTTTCATAACGATTAACTAAATCATGGGAGTTACACTCCGAGAGCATAGCCAGACGCAGGCACTCTCTTCAACATACAGTTATTCGTTTCATAACGATTAACTAAATCATGGGAGTTACACTCCGAGAGCATAGCCAGACGCAGGCACTCTCTTCAACATACAGTTATTCGTTTCATAACGATTAACTAAATCATAGGAGTTACACTCCGAGAGCATACATAGCCAGACGTAGGCACTCTCTTCTACATACAGTTATTCGTTTCATAACGATTAACTAAATCATGGGAGTTACACTCCGAGAGCATAGCCAGACGCAGGCACTCTCTTCAACATACAGTTATTCGTTTCATAACGATTAACTAAATCATGGGAGTTACACCCCGAGAGCATACATAGCCAGACGTAGGCACTCTCTTCTACATACAGTTATTCGTTTCATAACGATTAACTAAATCATGGGAGTTACACTCCGAGAGCATAGCCAGACGCAGGCACTCTCTTCAACATACAGTTATTCGTTTCATAACGATTAACTAAATCATGGGAGTTACACTTCGAGAGCATACATAGCCAGACGTAGGCACTCTCTTCTACATACAGTTATTCGTTTCATAACGATTAACTAAATCATGGGAGTTACACTCCGAGAGCATAGCCAGACGCAGGCACTCTCTTCAACATACAGTTATTCGTTTCATAACGATTAACTAAATCATGGGAGTTACACTCCGAGAGCATAGCCAGACGCAGGCACTCTCTTCTACATACAGTTATTCGTTTCATAACGATTAACTAAATCATGGGAGTTACACTCCGAGAGCATAGCCAGACGCAGGCACTCTCTTCAACATACAGTTATTCGTTTCATAACGATTAACTAAATCATGGGAGTTACACTCCGAGAGCATAGCCAGACGCAGGCACTCTCTTCAACATACAGTTATTCGTTTCATAACGATTAACTAAATCATGGGAGTTACACTCCGAGAGCATACATAGCCAGACGTAGGCACTCTCTTCTACATACAGTTATTCGTTTCATAACGATTAACTAAATCATGGGAGTTACACTCCGAGAGCATAGCCAGACGCAGGCACTCTCTTCAACATACAGTTATTCGTTTCATAACGATTAACTAAATCATGGGAGTTACACCCCGAGAGCATACATAGCCAGACGTAGGCACTCTCTTCTACATACAGTTATTCGTTTCATAACGATTAACTAAATCATGGGAGTTACACTCCGAGAGCATAGCCAGACGCAGGCACTCTCTTCAACATACAGTTATTCGTTTCATAACGATTAACTAAATCATGGGAGTTACACTCCGAGAGCATAGCCAGACGCAGGCACTCTCTTCAACATACAGTTATTCGTTTCATAACGATTAACTAAATCATGGGAGTTACACTCCGAGAGCATAGCCAGACGCAGGCACTCTCTTCTACATACAGTTATTCGTTTCATAACGATTAACTAAATCATGGGAGTTACACTCCGAGAGCATAGCCAGACGCAGGCACTCTCTTCAACATACAGTCATTCGTTTCATAACGATTAACTAAATCATGGGAGTTACACTCCGAGAGCATACATAGCCAGACGTAGGCACTCTCTTCTACATACAGTTATTCGTTTCATAACGATTAACTAAATCATGGGAGTTACACTCCGAGAGCATAGCCAGACGCAGGCACTCTCTTCAACATACAGTTATTCGTTTCATAACGATTAACTAAATCATGGGAGTTACACTCCGAGAGCATACATAGCCAGACGTAGGCACTCTTTTCTACGTACAGTTATTCGTTTCATAACGATTAACTAAATCATGGGAGTTACACTCCGAGAGCATAGCCAGACGCAGGCACTCTCTTCTACATACAGTTATTCGTTTCATAACGATTAACTAAATCATGGGAGTTACACTCCGAGAGCATAGCCAGACGCAGGCACTCTCTTCTACGTACAGTTTTTCGTTTCATAACGATTAACTAAGTCATGGGAGTTACACTCCGAGAGCATACATAGCCAGACGTAGGCACTCTCTTCTACATACAGTTATTAGTTTCATAACGATTAACTAAATCATGGGATTTACACTCCGAGAGCATACATAGCCAGACGTAGGCACTCTCTTCTACATACAGTTATTCGTTTCATAACGATTAACTAAATCATGGGAGTTACACTCCGAGAGCATAGCCAGACGCAGGCACTCTCTTCTACATACAGTTATTCGTTTCATAACGATTAACTAAATCATGGGAGTTACACTCCGAGAGCATAGCCAGACGCAGGCACTCTCTTCTACATACAGTTATTCGTTTCATAACGATTAACTAAATCATGGGAGTTACACTCCGAGAGCATAGCCAGACGCAGGCACTCTCTTCTACATACAGTTATTCGTTTCATAACGATTAACTAAATCATGGGAGTTACACTCCGAGAGCATAGCCAGACGCAGGCACTCTCTACAACATACAGTTATTCGTTTCATAACGATTAACTAAATCATGGGAGTTACACTCCGAGAGCATAGCCAGACGCAGGCACTCTCTTCAACATACAGTTATTCGTTTCATAACGATTAACTAAATCATGGGAGTTACACTCCGAGAGCGTACATAGCCAGACGTAGGCACTCTCTTCTACATACAGTTATTCGTTTCATAACGATTAACTAAATCATGGGAGTTACACTCCGAGAGCATAGCCAGACGCAGGCACTCTCTTCTACATACAGTTATTCGTTTCATAACGATTAACTAAATCATGGGAGTTACACTCCGAGAGCATAGCCAGACGCAGGCACTCTCTTCTACATACAGTTATTCGTTTCATAACGATTAACTAAATCATGGGAGTTACAATCCGAGAGCATACATAGCCAAACGTAGGCACTCTCTTCTACATACAGTTATTCGTTTCATAACGATTAACTAAATCATGGGAGTTACACTCCGAGAGCATAGCCAGACGCAGGCACTCTCTTCTACATACAGTTATTCGTTTCATAACGATTAACTAAATCATGGGAGTTACACTCCGAGAGCATAGCCAGACGCAGGCACTCTCTTCAACATACAGTTGTTCGTTTCATAACGATTAACTAAATCATGGGAGTTACACTCCGAGAGCATAGCCAGACGCAGGCACTCTCTTCAACATACAGTTATTCGTTTCATAACGATTAACTAAATCATGGGAGTTACACTCCGAGAGCATACATAGCCAGACGTAGGCACTCTCTTCTACATACAGTTATTCGTTTCATAACGATTAACTAAATCATGGGAGTTACACTCCGAGAGCATAGCCAGACGCAGGCACTCTCTTCTACATACAGTTATTCGTTTCATAACGATTAACTAAATCATGGGAGTTACACTCCGAGAGCATAGCCAGACGCAGGCACTCTCTTCAACATACAGTTATTCGTTTCATAACGATTAACTAAATCATGGGAGTTACACTCCGAGAGCATACATAGCCAGACGCAGGCACTCTCTTCAACATACAGTTATTCGTTTCATAACGATTAACTAAATCATGGGAGTTACACTCCGAGAGCATAGCCAGACGCAGGCACTCTCTTCAACATACAGTTATTCGTTTCATAACGATTAACTAAATCATGGGAGTTACACTCCGAGAGCATACATAGCCAGACGTAGGCACTCTCTTCTACATACAGTTATTCGTTTCATAACGATTAACTAAATCATGGGAGTTACACTCCGAGAGCATAGCCAGACGCAGGCACTCTCTTTAACATACAGTTATTCGTTTCATAACGATTAACTAAATCATGGGAGTTACACTCCGAGAGCATACATAGCCAGACGTAGGCACTCTCTTCTACATACAGTTATTCGTTTCATAACGATTAACTAAATCATGGGAGTTACACTCCGAGAGCATAGCCAGACGCAGGCACTCTCTTCAACATACAGTTATTCGTTTCATAACGATTAACTAAATCATGGGAGTTACACTCCGAGAGCATACATAGCCAGACGTAGGCACTCTCTTCTACATACAGTTATTCGTTTCATAACGATTAACTAAATCATGGGAGTTACACTCCGAGAGCATAGCCAGACGCAGGCACTCTCTTCTACATACAGTTATTCGTTTCATAACGATTAACTAAATCATGGGAGTTACACTCCGAGAGCATAGCCAGACGCAGGCACTCTCTTCAACATACAGTTATTCGTTTCATAACGATTAACTAAATCATGGGAGTTACACTCCGAGAGCATACATAGCCAGACGCAGGCACTCTCTTCTACGTACAGTTTTTCGTTTCATAACGATTAACTAAGTCATGGGAGTTACACTCCGAGAGCATACATAGCCAGACGTAGGCACTCTCTTCTACATACAGTTATTAGTTTCATAACGATTAACTAAATCATGGGAGTTACACTCCGAGAGCATACATAGCCAGACGTAGGCACTCTCTTCTACATACAGTTATTCGTTTCATAACGATTAACTAAATCATGGGAGTTACACTCCGAGAGCATAGCCAGACGCAGGCACTCTCTTCAACATACAGTTATTCGTTTCATAACGATTAACTAAATCATGGGAGTTACACCCCGAGAGCATACATAGCCAGACGTAGGCACTCTCTTCTACATACAGTTATTCGTTTCATAACGATTAACTAAATCATGGGAGTTACACTCCGAGAGCATACATAGCCAGACGCAGGCACTCTCTTCTACATACAGTTATTCGTTTCATAACGATTAACTAAATCATGGGAGTTACACTCCGAGAGCATAGCCAGACGCAGGCACTCTCTTCAACATACAGTTATTCGTTTCATAACGATTAACTAAATCATGGGAGTTACACTCCGAGAGCATAGCCAGACGCAGGCACTCTCTTCTACATACAGTTATTCGTTTCATAACGATTAACTAAATCATGGGAGTTACACTCCGAGAGCATACATAGCCAGACGTAGGCACTCTCTTCTACATACAGTTATTCGTTTCATAACGATTAACTAAATCATGGGAGTTACACTCCGAGAGCATAGCCAGACGCAGGCACTCTCTTCTACATACAGTTATTCGTTTCATAACGATTAACTAAATCATGGGAGTTACACTCCGAGAGCATAGCCAGACGCAGGCACTCTCTTCTACATACAGTTATTCGTTTCATAACGATTAACTAAATCATGGGAGTTACACTCCGAGAGCATAGCCAGACGCAGGCACTCTCTACAACATACAGTTATTCGTTTCATAACGATTAACTAAATCATGGGAGTTACACTCCGAGAGCATAGCCAGACGCAGGCACTCTCTTCAACATACAGTTATTCGTTTCATAACGATTAACTAAATCATGGGAGTTACACTCCGAGAGCATACATAGCCAGACGTAGGCACTCTCTTCTACATACAGTTATTCGTTTCATAACGATTAACTAAATCATGGGAGTTACACTCCGAGAGCATAGCCAGACGCAGGCACTCTCTTCAACATACAGTTATTCGTTTCATAACGATTAACTAAATCATGGGAGTTACACTCCGAGAGCATACATAGCCAGACGTAGGCACTCTTTTCTACGTACAGTTATTCGTTTCATAACGATTAACTAAATCATGGGAGTTACACTCCGAGAGCATAGCCAGACGCAGGCACTCTCTTCTACATACAGTTATTCGTTTCATAACGATTAACTAAATCATGGGAGTTACACTCCGAGAGCATAGCCAGACGCAGGCACTCTCTTCAACATACAGTTATTCGTTTCATAACGATTAACTAAATCATGGGAGTTACACTCCGAGAGCATACATAGCCAGACGTAGGCACTCTCTTCTACATACAGTTATTCGTTTCATAACGATTAACTAAATCATGGGAGTTACACTCCGAGAGCATAGCCAGACGCAGGCACTCTCTTCCACATACAGTTATTCGTTTCATAACGATTAACTAAATCATGGGAGTTACACCCCGAGAGCATACATAGCCAGACGTAGGCACTCTCTTCTACATACAGTTATTCGTTTCATAACGATTAACTAAATCATGGGAGTTACACTCCGAGAGCATAGCCAGACGCAGGCACTCTCTTCAACATACAGTTATTCGTTTCATAACGATTAACTAAATCATGGGAGTTACACTCCGAGAGCATAGCCAGACGCAGGCACTCTCTTCAACATACAGTTATTCGTTTCATAACGATTAACTAAATCATGGGAGTTACACTCCGAGAGCATAGCCAGACGCAGGCACTCTCTTCTACATACAGTTATTCGTTTCATAACGATTAACTAAATCATGGGAGTTACACTCCGAGAGCATAGCCAGACGCAGGCACTCTCTTCAACATACAGTCATTCGTTTCATAACGATTAACTAAATCATGGGAGTTACACTCCGAGAGCATACATAGCCAGACGTAGGCACTCTCTTCTACATACAGTTATTCGTTTCATAACGATTAACTAAATCATGGGAGTTACACTCCGAGAGCATAGCCAGACGCAGGCACTCTCTTCAACATACAGTTATTCGTTTCATAACGATTAACTAAATCATGGGAGTTACACTCCGAGAGCATACATAGCCAGACGTAGGCACTCTTTTCTACGTACAGTTATTCGTTTCATAACGATTAACTAAATCATGGGAGTTATACTCCGAGAGCATAGCCAGACGCAGGCACTCTCTTCTACATACAGTTATTCGTTTCATAACGATTAACTAAATCATGGGAGTTACACTCCGAGAGCATAGCCAGACGCAGGCACTCTCTTCTACGTACAGTTTTTCGTTTCATAACGATTAACTAAGTCATGGGAGTTACACTCCGAGAGCATACATAGCCAGACGTAGGCACTCTCTTCTACATACAGTTATTAGTTTCATAACGATTAACTAAATCATGGGATTTACACTCCGAGAGCATACATAGCCAGACGTAGGCACTCTCTTCTACATACAGTTATTCGTTTCATAACGATTAACTAAATCATGGGAGTTACACTCCGAGAGCATAGCCAGACGCAGGCACTCTCTTCTACATACAGTTATTCGTTTCATAACGATTAACTAAATCATGGGAGTTACACTCCGAGAGCATAGCCAGACGCAGGCACTCTCTTCTACATACAGTTATTCGTTTCATAACGATTAACTAAATCATGGGAGTTACACTCCGAGAGCATAGCCAGACGCAGGCACTCTCTTCTACATACAGTTATTCGTTTCATAACGATTAACTAAATCATGGGAGTTACACTCCGAGAGCATAGCCAGACGCAGGCACTCTCTACAACATACAGTTATTCGTTTCATAACGATTAACTAAATCATGGGAGTTACACTCCGAGAGCATAGCCAGACGCAGGCACTCTCTTCAACATACAGTTATTCGTTTCATAACGATTAACTAAATCATGGGAGTTACACTCCGAGAGCGTACATAGCCAGACGTAGGCACTCTCTTCTACATACAGTTATTCGTTTCATAACGATTAACTAAATCATGGGAGTTACACTCCGAGAGCATAGCCAGACGCAGGCACTCTCTTCTACATACAGTTATTCGTTTCATAACGATTAACTAAATCATGGGAGTTACACTCCGAGAGCATAGCCAGACGCAGGCACTCTCTTCTACATACAGTTATTCGTTTCATAACGATTAACTAAATCATGGGAGTTACAATCCGAGAGCATACATAGCCAAACGTAGGCACTCTCTTCTACATACAGTTATTCGTTTCATAACGATTAACTAAATCATGGGAGTTACACTCCGAGAGCATAGCCAGACGCAGGCACTCTCTTCTACATACAGTTATTCGTTTCATAACGATTAACTAAATCATGGGAGTTACACTCCGAGAGCATAGCCAGACGCAGGCACTCTCTTCAACATACAGTTGTTCGTTTCATAACGATTAACTAAATCATGGGAGTTACACTCCGAGAGCATAGCCAGACGCAGGCACTCTCTTCAACATACAGTTATTCGTTTCATAACGATTAACTAAATCATGGGAGTTACACTCCGAGAGCATACATAGCCAGACGCAGGCACTCTCTTCTACATACAGTTATTCGTTTCATAACGATTAACTAAATCATGGGAGTTACACTCCGAGAGCATAGCCAGACGCAGGCACTCTCTTCTACATACAGTTATTCGTTTCATAACGATTAACTAAATCATGGGAGTTACACTCCGAGAGCATAGCCAGACGCAGGCACTCTCTTCAACATACAGTTATTCGTTTCATAACGATTAACTAAATCATGGGAGTTACACTCCGAGAGCATACATAGCCAGACGCAGGCACTCTCTTCAACATACAGTTATTCGTTTCATAACGATTAACTAAATCATGGGAGTTACACTCCGAGAGCATAGCCAGACGCAGGCACTCTCTTCAACATACAGTTATTCGTTTCATAACGATTAACTAAATCATGGGAGTTACACTCCGAGAGCATACATAGCCAGACGTAGGCACTCTCTTCTACATACAGTTATTCGTTTCATAACGATTAACTAAATCATGGGAGTTACACTCCGAGAGCATAGCCAGACGCAGGCACTCTCTTTAACATACAGTTATTCGTTTCATAACGATTAACTAAATCATGGGAGTTACACTCCGAGAGCATACATAGCCAGACGTAGGCACTCTCTTCTACATACAGTTATTCGTTTCATAACGATTAACTAAATCATGGGAGTTACACTCCGAGAGCATAGCCAGACGCAGGCACTCTCTTCAACATACAGTTATTCGTTTCATAACGATTAACTAAATCATGGGAGTTACACTCCGAGAGCATACATAGCCAGACGTAGGCACTCTCTTCTACATACAGTTATTCGTTTCATAACGATTAACTAAATCATGGGAGTTACACTCCGAGAGCATAGCCAGACGCAGGCACTCTCTTCTACATACAGTTATTCGTTTCATAACGATTAACTAAATCATGGGAGTTACACTCCGAGAGCATAGCCAGACGCAGGCACTCTCTTCAACATACAGTTATTCGTTTCATAACGATTAACTAAATCATGGGAGTTACACTCCGAGAGCATACATAGCCAGACGCAGGCACTCTCTTCTACGTACAGTTTTTCGTTTCATAACGATTAACTAAGTCATGGGAGTTACACTCCGAGAGCATACATAGCCAGACGTAGGCACTCTCTTCTACATACAGTTATTCGTTTCATAACGATTAACTAAATCATGGGAGTTACACTCCGAGAGCATAGCCAGACGCAGGCACTCTCTTCAACATACAGTTATTCGTTTCATAACGATTAACTAAATCATGGGAGTTACACTCCGAGAGCGTACATAGCCAGACGTAGGCACTCTCTTCTACATACAGTTATTCGTTTCATAACGATTAACTAAATCATGGGAGTTACACTCCGAGAGCATAGCCAGACGCAGGCACTCTCTTCTACATACAGTTATTCGTTTCATAACGATTAACTAAATCATGGGAGTTACACTCCGAGAGCATAGCCAGACGCAGGCACTCTCTTCTACATACAGTTATTCGTTTCATAACGATTAACTAAATCATGGGAGTTACAATCCGAGAGCATACATAGCCAAACGTAGGCACTCTCTTCTACATACAGTTATTCGTTTCATAACGATTAACTAAATCATGGGAGTTACACTCCGAGAGCATAGCCAGACGCAGGCACTCTCTTCTACATACAGTTATTCGTTTCATAACGATTAACTAAATCATGGGAGTTACACTCCGAGAGCATAGCCAGACGCAGGCACTCTCTTCAACATACAGTTGTTCGTTTCATAACGATTAACTAAATCATGGGAGTTACACTCCGAGAGCATAGCCAGACGCAGGCACTCTCTTCAACATACAGTTATTCGTTTCATAACGATTAACTAAATCATGGGAGTTACACTCCGAGAGCATACATAGCCAGACGCAGGCACTCTCTTCTACATACAGTTATTCGTTTCATAACGATTAACTAAATCATGGGAGTTACACTCCGAGAGCATAGCCAGACGCAGGCACTCTCTTCTACATACAGTTATTCGTTTCATAACGATTAACTTAATCATGGGAGTTACACTCCGAGAGCATAGCCAGACGCAGGCACTCTCTTCAACATACAGTTATTCGTTTCATAACGATTAACTAAATCATGGGAGTTACACTCCGAGAGCATACATAGCCAGACGCAGGCACTCTCTTCAACATACAGTTATTCGTTTCATAACGATTAACTAAATCATGGGAGTTACACTCCGAGAGCATAGCCAGACGCAGGCACTCTCTTCAACATACAGTTATTCGTTTCATAACGATTAACTAAATCATGGGAGTTACACTCCGAGAGCATACATAGCCAGACGTAGGCACTCTCTTCTACATACAGTTATTCGTTTCATAACGATTAACTAAATCATGGGAGTTACACTCCGAGAGCATAGCCAGACGCAGGCACTCTCTTTAACATACAGTTATTCGTTTCATAACGATTAACTAAATCATGGGAGTTACACTCCGAGAGCATACATAGCCAGACGTAGGCACTCTCTTCTACATACAGTTATTCGTTTCATAACGATTAACTAAATCATGGGAGTTACACTCCGAGAGCATAGCCAGACGCAGGCACTCTCTTCAACATACAGTTATTCGTTTCATAACGATTAACTAAATCATGGGAGTTACACTCCGAGAGCATACATAGCCAGACGTAGGCACTCTCTTCTACATACAGTTATTCGTTTCATAACGATTAACTAAATCATGGGAGTTACACTCCGAGAGCATAGCCAGACGCAGGCACTCTCTTCTACATACAGTTATTCGTTTCATAACGATTAACTAAATCATGGGAGTTACACTCCGAGAGCATAGCCAGACGCAGGCACTCTCTTCAACATACAGTTATTCGTTTCATAACGATTAACTAAATCATGGGAGTTACACTCCGAGAGCATACATAGCCAGACGCAGGCACTCTCTTCTACGTACAGTTTTTCGTTTCATAACGATTAACTAAGTCATGGGAGTTACACTCCGAGAGCATACATAGCCAGACGTAGGCACTCTCTTCTACATACAGTTATTAGTTTCATAACGATTAACTAAATCATGGGAGTTACACTCCGAGAGCATACATAGCCAGACGTAGGCACTCTCTTCTACATACAGTTATTCGTTTCATAACGATTAACTAAATCATGGGAGTTACACTCCGAGAGCATAGCCAGACGCAGGCACTCTCTTCAACATACAGTTATTCGTTTCATAACGATTAACTAAATCATGGGAGTTACACCCCGAGAGCATACATAGCCAGACGTAGGCACTCTCTTCTACATACAGTTATTCGTTTCATAACGATTAACTAAATCATGGGAGTTACACTCCGAGAGCATACATAGCCAGACGCAGGCACTCTCTTCTACATACAGTTATTCGTTTCATAACGATTAACTAAATCATGGGAGTTACACTCCGAGAGCATAGCCAGACGCAGGCACTCTCTTCAACATACAGTTATTCGTTTCATAACGATTAACTAAATCATGGGAGTTACACTCCGAGAGCATAGCCAGACGCAGGCACTCTCTTCTACATACAGTTATTCGTTTCATAACGATTAACTAAATCATGGGAGTTACACTCCGAGAGCATACATAGCCAGACGTAGGCACTCTCTTCTACATACAGTTATTCGTTTCATAACGATTAACTAAATCATGGGAGTTACACTCCGAGAGCATAGCCAGACGCAGGCACTCTCTTCTACATACAGTTATTCGTTTCATAACGATTAACTAAATCATGGGAGTTACACTCCGAGAGCATAGCCAGACGCAGGCACTCTCTTCTACATACAGTTATTCGTTTCATAACGATTAACTAAATCATGGGAGTTACACTCCGAGAGCATAGCCAGACGCAGGCACTCTCTACAACATACAGTTATTCGTTTCATAACGATTAACTAAATCATGGGAGTTACACTCCGAGAGCATAGCCAGACGCAGGCACTCTCTTCAACATACAGTTATTCGTTTCATAACGATTAACTAAATCATGGGAGTTACACTCCGAGAGCATACATAGCCAGACGTAGGCACTCTCTTCTACATACAGTTATTCGTTTCATAACGATTAACTAAATCATGGGAGTTACACTCCGAGAGCATAGCCAGACGCAGGCACTCTCTTCTACATACAGTTATTCGTTTCATAACGATTAACTAAATCATGGGAGTTACACTCCGAGAGCATAGCCAGACGCAGGCACTCTCTACAACATACAGTTATTCGTTTCATCACGATTAACTAAATCATGGGAGTTACACTCCGAGAGCATAGCCAGACGCAGGCACTCTCTTCAACATACAGTTATTCGTTTCATAACGATTAACTAAATCATGGGAGTTACACTCCGAGAGCATACATAGCCAGACGTAGGCACTCTCTTCTACATACAGTTATTCGTTTCATAACGATTAACTAAATCATGGGAGTTACACTCCGAGAGCATAGCCAGACGCAGGCACTCTCTTCTACATACAGTTATTCGTTTCATAACGATTAACTAAATCATGGGAGTTACACTCCGAGAGCATAGCCAGACGCAGGCACTCTCTTCAACATACAGTTATTCGTTTCATAACGATTAACTTAATCATGGGAGTTACACTCCGAGAGCATAGCCAGACGCAGGCACTCTCTTCTACATACAGTTATTCGTTTCATAACGATTAACTAAATCATGGGAGTTACACTCCGAGAGCATAGCCAGACGCAGGCACTCTCTTCTACATACAGTTATTCGTTTCATAACGATTAACTAAATCATGGGAGTTACACCCCGAGAGCATACATAGCCAGACGTAGGCACTCTCTTCTACATACAGTTATTCGTTTCATAACGATTAACTAAATCATGGGAGTTACACTCCGAGAGCATAGCCAGACGCAGGCACTCTCTTCAACATACAGTTATTCGTTTCATAACGATTAACTAAATCATGGGAGTTACACCCCGAGAGCATACATAGCCAGACGTAGGCACTCTCTTCTACATACAGTTATTCGTTTCATAACGATTAACTAAATCATGGGAGTTCCACTCCGAGAGCATAGCCAGACGCAGGCACTCTCTTCAACATACAGTTATTCGTTTCATAACGATTAACTAAATCATGGGAGTTACACTCCGAGAGCTTAGCCAGACGCAGGCACTCTCTTCAACATACAGTTATTCGTTTCATAACGATTAACTAAATCATGGGAGTTACACTCCGAGAGCATACATAACCAGACGTAGGCACTCTCTTCTACATACAGTTATTCGTTTCATAACGATTAACTTAATCATGGGAGTTACACTCCGAGAGCATAGCCAGACGCAGGCACTCTCTTCTACATACAGTTATTCGTTTCATAACGATTAACTAAATCATGGGAGTTACACTCCGAGAGCATAGCCAGACGCAGGCACTCTCTTCTACATACAGTTATTCGTTTCATAACGATTAACTAAATCATGGGAGTTACACTCCGAGAGCATAGCCAGACGCAGGCACTCTCTTCTACATACAGTTATTCGTTTCATAACGATTAACTAAATCATGGGAGTTACACTCCGAGAGCATACATAGCCAGAAGTAGGCACTCTATTCTACATACAGTTATTCGTTTCATAACGATTAACTAAATCATGGGAGTTACACTCCGAGAGCATACATAGCCAGAAGTAGGCACTCTATTCTACATACAGTTATTCGTTTCATAACGATTAACTAAATCATGGGAGTTACACTCCGAGAGCATAGCCAGACGCAGGCACTCTCTTCTACATACAGTTATTCGTTTCATAACGATTAACTAAATCATGGGAGTTACACTCCGAGAGCATAGCCAGACGCAGGCACTCTCTTCTACATACAGTTATTCGTTTCATAACGATTAACTAAATCATGGGAGTTACACTCCGAGAGCATAGCCAGACGCAGGCACTCTCTTCTACATACAGTTATTCGTTTCATAACGATTAACTAAATCATGGGAGTTACACTCCGAGAGCATAGCCAGACGCAGGCACTCTCTTCAACATACAGTTATTCGTTTCATAACGATTAACTAAATCATGGAAGTTACACTCCGAGAGCATACATAGCCAGACGCAGGCACTCTCTTCAACATACAGTTATTCGTTTCATAACGATTAACTTAATCATGGGAGTTACACTCCGAGAGCATAGCCAGACGCAGGCACTCTCTTCTACATACAGTTATTCGTTTCATAACGATTAACTAAATCATGGGAGTTACACTCCGAGAGCATAGCCAGACGCAGGCACTCTCTTCTACATACAGTTATTCGTTTCATAACGATTAACTAAATCATGGGAGTTACACTCCGAGAGCATAGCCAGACGCAGGCACTCTCTTCTACATACAGTTATTCGTTTCATAACGATTAACTAAATCATGGGAGTTACACTCCGAGAGCATAGCCAGACGCAGGCACTCTCTTCTACATACAGTTATTCGTTTCATAACGATTAACTAAATCATGGGAGTTACACTCCGAGAGCATAGCCAGACGCAGGCACTCTCTTCTACATACAGTTATTCGTTTCATAACGATTAACTAAATCATGGGAGTTACACTCCGAGAGCATAGCCAGACGCAGGCACTCTCTTCTACATACAGTTATTCGTTTCATAACGATTAACTAAATCATAGGAGTTACACCCCGAGAGCATACATAGCCAGACGTAGGCACTCTCTTCTACATACAGTTATTCGTTTCATAACGATTAACTAAATCATGGGAGTTACACTCCGAGAGCATAGCCAGACGCAGGCACTCTCTTCAACATACAGTTATTCGTTTCATAACGATTAACTAAATCATGGGAGTTACACCCCGAGAGCATACATAGCCAGACGTAGGCACTCTCTTCTACATACAGTTATTCGTTTCATAACGATTAACTAAATCATGGGAGTTACACTCCGAGAGCATAGCCAGACGCAGGCACTCTCTTCAACATACAGTTATTCGTTTCATAACGATTAACTAAATCATGGGAGTTACACTCCGAGAGCATACATAGCCAGAAGTAGGCACTCTATTCTACATACAGTTATTCGTTTCATAACGATTAACTAAATCATGGGAGTTACACTCCGAGAGCATACATAGCCAGACGTAGGCACTCTCTTCTACATACAGTTATTCGTTTCATAACGATTAACTAAATCATGGGAGTTACACTCCGAGAGCATAGCCAGACGCAGGCACTCTCTTCAACATACAGTTATTCGTTTCATAACGATTAACTAAATCATGGGAGTTACACTCCGAGAGCATACATAGCCAGACGTAGGCACTCTCTTCTACATACAGTTATTCGTTTCATAACGATTAACTAAATCATGGGAGTTACACTCCGAGAGCATAGCCAGACGCAGGCACTCTCTTCAACATACAGTTATTCGTTTCATAACGATTAACTAAATCATGGGAGTTACACTCCGAGAGCATAGCCAGACGCAGGCACTCTCTTCTACATACAGTTATTCGTTTCATAACGATTAACTAAATCATGGGAGTTACACTCCGAGAGCATACATAGCCAGACGTAGGCACTCTCTTCTACATACAGTTATTCGTTTCATAACGATTAACTAAATCATGGGAGTTACACTCCGAGAGCATACATAGCCAGACCTAGGCACTCTCTTCTACATACAGTTATTCGTTTCATAACGATTAACTAAATCATGGGAGTTACACTCCGAGAGCATACATAGCCAGACGTAGGCACTCTCTTCTACATACAGTTATTCGTTTCATAACGATTAACTAAATCATGGGAGTTACACTCCGAGAGCATAGCCAGACGCAGGCACTCTCTTCAACATACAGTTATTCGTTTCATAACGATTAACTAAATCATGGGAGTTACACTCCGAGAGCATACATAGCCAGACGTAGGCACTCTCTTCTACATACAGTTATTCGTTTCATAACGATTAACTAAATCATGGGAGTTACACTCCGAGAGCATAGCCAGACGTAGGCACTCTCTTCTACATACAGTTATTCGTTTCATAACGATTAACTAAATCATGGGAGTTACACTCCGAGAGCATACATAGCCAGACGTAGGCACTCTTTTCTACATACAGTTATTCGTTTCATAACGATTAACTAAATCATGGGAGTTACACTCCGAGAGCATAGCCAGACGCAGGCACTCTCTTCTACATACAGTTATTCGTTTCATAACGATTAACTAAATCATGGGAGTTACACTCCGAGAGCATAGCCAGACGCAGGCACTCTCTTCTACATACAGTTATTCGTTTCATAACGATTAACTAAATCATGGGAGTTACACTCCGAGAGCATAGCCAGACGTAGGCACTCTCTTCTACATACAGTTATTCGTTTCATAACGATTAACTAAATCATGGGAGTTACACTCCGAGAGCATACATAGCCAGACGTAGGCACTCTCTTCTACATACAGTTATTCGTTTCATAACGATTAACTAAATCATGGGAGTTACACTCCGAGAGCATAGCCAGACGCAGGCACACTCTTCTACATACAGTTATTCGTTTCATAACGATTAACTAAATCATGGGAGTTACACTCCGAGAGCATAGCCAGACGCAGGCACTCTCTTCAACATACAGTTATTCGTTTCATAACGATTAACTAAATCATGGGAGTTACACTCCGAGAGCATACATAGCCAGACGTAGGCACTCTCTTCTACATACAGTTATTCGTTTCAAAACGATTAACTAAATCATGGGAGTTACACTCCGAGAGCATAGCCAGACGCAGGCACTCTCTTCAACATACAGTTATTCGTTTCATAACGATTAACTTAATCATGGGAGTTACACTCCGAGAGCATAGCCAGACGCAGGCACTCTCTTCTACATACAGTTATTCGTTTCATAACGATTAACGAAATCATGGGAGTTACACTCTGAGAGCATACATAGCCAGACGCAGGCACTCTCTTCTACATACAGTTATTCGTTTCATAACGATTAACTAAATCATGGGAGTTACACTCCGAGAGCATAGCCAGACGCAAGCACTCTCTTCTACATACAGTTATTCGTTTCATAACGATTAACTAAATCATGGGAGTTACACCCCGAGAGCATACATAGCCAGACGTAGGCACTCTCTTCTACATACAGTTATTCGTTTCATAACGATTAACTAAATCATGGGAGTTACACTCCGAGAGCATAGCCAGACGCAGGCACTCTCTTCAACATACAGTTATTCGTTTCATAACGATTAACTAAATCATGGGAGTTACACTCCGAGAGCATAGCCAGACGCAAGCACTCTCTTCTACATACAGTTATTCGTTTCATAACGATTAACTAAATCATGGGAGTTACACCCCGAGAGCATACATAGCCAGACGTAGGCACTCTCTTCTACATACAGTTATTCGTTTCATAACGATTAACTAAATCATGGGAGTTACACTCCGAGAGCATAGCCAGACGCAGGCACTCTCTTCAACATACAGTTATTCGTTTCATAACGATTAACTAAATCATGGGAGTTACAATCCGAGAGCATAGCCAGACGCAGGCACTCTCTTCTACATACAGTTATTCGTTTCATAACGATTAACTAAATCATGGGAGTTACACTCCGAGAGCATAGCCAGACGCAGGCACTCTCTTCAACATACAGTTATTCGTTTCATAACGATTAACTTAATCATGGGAGTTACACTCCGAGAGCATAGCCAGACGCAGGCACTCTCTTCTACATACAGTTATTCGTTTCATAACGATTAACTAAATCATGGGAGTTACACCCCGAGAGCATACATAGCCAGACGTAGGCACTCTCTTCTACATACAGTTATTCGTTTCATAACGATTAACTAAATCATGGGAGTTACACTCCGAGAGCATAGCCAGACGCAAGCACTCTCTTCTACATACAGTTATTCGTTTCATAACGATTAACTAAATCATGGGAGTTACACCCCGAGAGCATACATAGCCAGACGTAGGCACTCTCTTCTACATACAGTTATTCGTTTCATAACGATTAACTAAATCATGGGAGTTACACTCCGAGAGCATAGCCAGACGCAGGCACTCTCTTCAACATACAGTTATTCGTTTCATAACGATTAACTAAATCATGGGAGTTACACCCCGAGAGCATACATAGCCAGACGTAGGCACTCTCTTCTACATACAGTTATTCGTTTCATAACGATTAACTAAATCATGGGAGTTACACTCCGAGAGCATACATAGCCAGACGTAGGCACTCTATTCTACATACAGTTATTCGTTTCATAACGATTAACTAAATCATGGGAGTTACACTCCGAGAGCATAGCCAGACGCAGGCACTCTCTTCAACATACAGTTATTCGTTTCATAACGATTAACTAAATCATGGGAGTTACACCCCGAGAGCATACATAGCCAGACGTAGGCACTCTCTTCTACATACAGTTATTCGTTTCATAACGATTAACTAAATCATGGGAGTTACACTCCGAGAGCATAGCCAGACGCAGGCACTCTCTTCAACATACAGTTATTCGTTTCATAACGATTAACTAAATCATGGGAGTTACACCCCGAGAGCATACATAGCCAGACGTAGGCACTCTCTTCTACATACAGTTATTCGTTTCATAACGATTAACTAAATCATGGGAGTTACACTCCGAGAGCATACATAGCCAGACGTAGGCACTCTATTCTACATACAGTTATTCGTTTCATAACGATTAACTAAATCATGGGAGTTACACTCCGAGAGCATAGCCAGACGCAGGCACTCTCTTCAACATACAGTTATTCGTTTCATAACGATTAACTAAATCATGGGAGTTACACTCCGAGAGCATAGCCAGACGCAGGCACTCTCTTCTACATACAGTTATTCGTTTCATAACGATTAACTAAATCATGGGAGTTACACTCCGAGAGCATAGCCAGACGCAGGCACTCTCTTCAACATACAGTTATTCGTTTCATAACGATTAACTAAATCATGGGAGTTACACTCCTAGAGCATAGCCAGACGCAGGCACTCTCTTCAACATACAGTTATTCGTTTCATAACGATTAACTAAATCATGGGAGTTACACTCCGAGAGCATACATAGCCAGACGTAGGCACTCTCTTCTACATACAGTTATTCGTTTCATAACGATTAACTAAATCATGGGAGTTACACTCCGAGAGCATAGCCAGACGCAGGCACTCTCTTCTACATACAGTTATTCGTTTTCATAACGATTAACTAAATCATGGGAGTTACACTCCGAGAGCATAGCCAGACGCAGGCACTCTCTTCTACATACAGTTATTCGTTTCATAACGATTAACTAAATCATGGGAGTTACACTCCGAGAGCATAGCCAGACGCAGGCACTCTCTTCAACATACAGTTATTCGTTTCATAACGATTAACTAAATCATGGGAGTTACACCCCGAGAGCATACATAGCCAGACGTAGGCACTCTCTTCTACATACAGTTATTCGTTTCATAACGATTAACTAAATCATGGGAGTTACACTCCGAGAGCATAGCCAGACGCAGGCACTCTCTTCAACATACAGTTATTCGTTTCATAACGATTAACAAATCATGGGAGTTACACTCCGAGAGCATAGCCAGACGCAGGCACTCTCTTCAACATACAGTTATTCGTTTCATAACGATTAACTAAATCATGGGAGTTACACTCCGAGAGCATAGCCAGACGCAGGCACTCTCTTCAACATACAGTTATTCGTTTCATAACGATTAACTAAATCATGGGAGTTACACTCCGAGAGCATACATAGCCAGACGTAGGCACTCTCTTCTACATACAGTTATTCGTTTCATAACGATTAACTAAATCATGGGAGTTACACTCCGAGAGCATACATAGCCAGACGTAGGCACTCTCTTCTACATACAGTTATTCGTTTCATAACGATTAACTAAATCATGGGAGTTACACTCCGAGAGCATAGCCAGACGCAGGCACTCTCTTCAACATACAGTTATTCGTTTCATAACGATTAACTAAATCATGGGAGTTACACTCCGAGAGCATAGCCAGACGCAGGCACTCTCTTCAACATACAGTTATTCGTTTCATAACGATTAACTAAATCATGGGAGTTACACTCCGAGAGCATAGCCAGACGCAGGCACTCTCTTCAACATACAGTTATTCGTTTCATAACGATTAACTAAATCATTGGAGTTACACTCCGAGAGCATAGCCAGACGCAGGCACTCTCTTCAACATACAGTTATTCGTTTCATAACGATTAACTAAATCATGGGAGTTACAATCCGAGAGCATAGCCAGACGCAGGCACTCTCTTCTACATACAGTTATTCGTTTCATAACGATTAACTAAATCATGGGAGTTACACTCCGAGAGCATAGCCAGACGCAGGCACTCTCTTCAACATACAGTTATTCGTTTCATAACGATTAACTAAATCATGGGAGTTACACCCCGAGAGCATACATAGCCAGACGTAGGCACTCTCTTCTACATACAGTTATTCGTTTCATAACGATTAACTAAATCATGGGAGTTACACTCCGAGAGCATAGCCAGACGCAGGCACTCTCTTCAACATACAGTTATTCGTTTCATAACGATTAACTAAATCATGGGAGTTACACTCCGAGAGCATACATAGCCAGACGTAGGCACTCTCTTCTACATACAGTTATTCGTTTCATAACGATTAACTAAATCATGGGAGTTACACTCCAAGAGCATACATAGCCAGACGTAGGCACTCTCTTCTACATACAGTTATTCGTTTCATAACGATTAACTAAATCATGGGAGTTACACTCCGAGAGCATACATAGCCAGACGTAGGCACTCTCTTCTACATACAGTTATTCGTTTCATAACGATTAACTAAATCATGGGAGTTACACTCCGAGAGCATACATAGCCAGACGTAGGCACTCTCTTCTACATACAGTTATTCGTTTCATAACGATTAACTAAATCATGGGAGTTACACTCCGAGAGCATAGCCAGACGCAGGCACTCTCTTCAACATACAGTTATTCGTTTCATAACGATTAACTAAATCATGGGAGTTACACTCCGAGAGCATAGCCAGACGCAGGCACTCTCTTCAACATACAGTTATTCGTTTCATAACGATTAACAAATCATGGGAGTTACACTCCGAGAGCATAGCCAGACGCAGGCACTCTCTTCAACATACAGTTATTCGTTTCATAACGATTAACTCAATCATTGGAGTTACACTCCGAGAGCATAGCCAGACGCAGGCACTCTCTTCAACATACAGTTATTCGTTTCATAACGATTAACTAAATCATGGGAGTTACACTCCGAGAGCATAGCCAGACGCAGGCACTCTCTTCAACATACAGTTATTCGTTTCATAACGATTAACTAAATCATGGGAGTTACACTCCGAGAGCATACATAGCCAGACGTAGGCACTCTCTTCTACATACAGTTATTCGTTTCATAACGATTAACTAAGTCATGGGAGTTACACTCCGAGAGCATACATAGCCAGACGTAGGCACTCTCTTCTACATACAGTTATTCGTTTCATAACGATTAACTAAATCATGGGAGTTACACTCCGAGAGCATAGCCAGACGCAGGCACTCTCTTCAACATACAGTTATTCGTTTCATAACGATTAACTAAATCATGGGAGTTACACTCCGAGAGCATACATAGCCAGACGCAGGCACTCTCTTCTACATACAGTTATTCGTTTCATAACGATTAACTAAATCATGGGAGTTACACTCCGAGAGCATAGCCAGACGCAGGCACTCTCTTCTACATACAGTTATTCGTTTCATAACGATTAACTAAATCATGGGAGTTACACTCCGAGAGCATAGCCAGACGCAGGCACTCTCTTCAACATACAGTTATTCGTTTCATAACGATTAACTAAATCATGGGAGTTACACTCCGAGAGCATACATAGCCAGACGTAGGCACTCTATTCTACATACAGTTATTCGTTTCATAACGATTAACTAAATCATGGAGTTACACTCCGAGAGCATAGCCAGACGCAGGCACTCTCTTCAACATACAGTTATTCGTTTCATAACGATTAACTAAATCATGGGAGTTACACTCCGAGAGCATAGCCAGACGCAGGCACTCTCTTCTACATACAGTTATTCGTTTCATAACGATTAACTAAATCATGGGAGTTACACTCCGAGAGCATAGCCAGACGCAGGCACTCTCTTCAACATACAGTTATTCGTTTCATAACGATTAACTAAATCATGGGAGTTACACTCCTAGAGCATAGCCAGACGCAGGCACTCTCTTCAACATACAGTTATTCGTTTCATAACGATTAACTAAATCATGGGAGTTACACTCCGAGAGCATACATAGCCAGACGTAGGCACTCTCTTCTACATACAGTTATTCGTTTCATAACGATTAACTAAATCATGGGAGTTACACTCCGAGAGCATAGCCAGACGCAGGCACTCTCTTCTACATACAGTTATTCGTTTCATAACGATTAACTAAATCATGGGAGTTACACTCCGAGAGCATAGCCAGACGCAGGCACTCTCTTCTACATACAGTTATTCGTTTCATAACGATTAACTAAATCATGGGAGTTACACTCCGAGAGCATAGCCAGACGCAGGCACTCTCTTCAACATACAGTTATTCGTTTCATAACGATTAACTAAATCATGGGAGTTACACCCCGAGAGCATACATAGCCAGACGTAGGCACTCTCTTCTACATACAGTTATTCGTTTCATAACGATTAACTAAATCATGGGAGTTACACTCCGAGAGCATAGCCAGACGCAGGCACTCTCTTCAACATACAGTTATTCGTTTCATAACGATTAACAAATCATGGGAGTTACACTCCGAGAGCATAGCCAGACGCAGGCACTCTCTTCAACATACAGTTATTCGTTTCATAACGATTAACTAAATCATGGGAGTTACACTCCGAGAGCATAGCCAGACGCAGGCACTCTCTTCAACATACAGTTATTCGTTTCATAACGATTAACTAAATCATGGGAGTTACACTCCGAGAGCATACATAGCCAGACGTAGGCACTCTCTTCTACATACAGTTATTCGTTTCATAACGATTAACTAAATCATGGGAGTTACACTCC
>NW_025575869.1:161826-192646 GCF_905147105.1 Pieris brassicae | reverse complement strand
CATGGGAGTTACACTCCGAGAGCATAGCCAGACGCAGGCACTCTCTTCAACATACAGTTATTCGTTTCATAACGATTAACTAAATCATGGGAGTTACACTCCGAGAGCGTACATAGCCAGACGTAGGCACTCTCTTCTACATACAGTTATTCGTTTCATAACGATTAACTAAATCATGGGAGTTACACTCCGAGAGCATAGCCAGACGCAGGCACTCTCTTCTACATACAGTTATTCGTTTCATAACGATTAACTAAATCATGGGAGTTACACTCCGAGAGCATAGCCAGACGCAGGCACTCTCTTCTACATACAGTTATTCGTTTCATAACGATTAACTAAATCATGGGAGTTACAATCCGAGAGCATACATAGCCAAACGTAGGCACTCTCTTCTACATACAGTTATTCGTTTCATAACGATTAACTAAATCATGGGAGTTACACTCCGAGAGCATAGCCAGACGCAGGCACTCTCTTCTACATACAGTTATTCGTTTCATAACGATTAACTAAATCATGGGAGTTACACTCCGAGAGCATAGCCAGACGCAGGCACTCTCTTCAACATACAGTTGTTCGTTTCATAACGATTAACTAAATCATGGGAGTTACACTCCGAGAGCATAGCCAGACGCAGGCACTCTCTTCAACATACAGTTATTCGTTTCATAACGATTAACTAAATCATGGGAGTTACACTCCGAGAGCATACATAGCCAGACGCAGGCACTCTCTTCTACATACAGTTATTCGTTTCATAACGATTAACTAAATCATGGGAGTTACACTCCGAGAGCATAGCCAGACGCAGGCACTCTCTTCTACATACAGTTATTCGTTTCATAACGATTAACTTAATCATGGGAGTTACACTCCGAGAGCATAGCCAGACGCAGGCACTCTCTTCAACATACAGTTATTCGTTTCATAACGATTAACTAAATCATGGGAGTTACACTCCGAGAGCATACATAGCCAGACGCAGGCACTCTCTTCAACATACAGTTATTCGTTTCATAACGATTAACTAAATCATGGGAGTTACACTCCGAGAGCATAGCCAGACGCAGGCACTCTCTTCAACATACAGTTATTCGTTTCATAACGATTAACTAAATCATGGGAGTTACACTCCGAGAGCATACATAGCCAGACGTAGGCACTCTCTTCTACATACAGTTATTCGTTTCATAACGATTAACTAAATCATGGGAGTTACACTCCGAGAGCATAGCCAGACGCAGGCACTCTCTTTAACATACAGTTATTCGTTTCATAACGATTAACTAAATCATGGGAGTTACACTCCGAGAGCATACATAGCCAGACGTAGGCACTCTCTTCTACATACAGTTATTCGTTTCATAACGATTAACTAAATCATGGGAGTTACACTCCGAGAGCATAGCCAGACGCAGGCACTCTCTTCAACATACAGTTATTCGTTTCATAACGATTAACTAAATCATGGGAGTTACACTCCGAGAGCATACATAGCCAGACGTAGGCACTCTCTTCTACATACAGTTATTCGTTTCATAACGATTAACTAAATCATGGGAGTTACACTCCGAGAGCATAGCCAGACGCAGGCACTCTCTTCTACATACAGTTATTCGTTTCATAACGATTAACTAAATCATGGGAGTTACACTCCGAGAGCATAGCCAGACGCAGGCACTCTCTTCAACATACAGTTATTCGTTTCATAACGATTAACTAAATCATGGGAGTTACACTCCGAGAGCATACATAGCCAGACGCAGGCACTCTCTTCTACGTACAGTTTTTCGTTTCATAACGATTAACTAAGTCATGGGAGTTACACTCCGAGAGCATACATAGCCAGACGTAGGCACTCTCTTCTACATACAGTTATTAGTTTCATAACGATTAACTAAATCATGGGAGTTACACTCCGAGAGCATACATAGCCAGACGTAGGCACTCTCTTCTACATACAGTTATTCGTTTCATAACGATTAACTAAATCATGGGAGTTACACTCCGAGAGCATAGCCAGACGCAGGCACTCTCTTCAACATACAGTTATTCGTTTCATAACGATTAACTAAATCATGGGAGTTACACCCCGAGAGCATACATAGCCAGACGTAGGCACTCTCTTCTACATACAGTTATTCGTTTCATAACGATTAACTAAATCATGGGAGTTACACTCCGAGAGCATACATAGCCAGACGCAGGCACTCTCTTCTACATACAGTTATTCGTTTCATAACGATTAACTAAATCATGGGAGTTACACTCCGAGAGCATAGCCAGACGCAGGCACTCTCTTCAACATACAGTTATTCGTTTCATAACGATTAACTAAATCATGGGAGTTACACTCCGAGAGCATAGCCAGACGCAGGCACTCTCTTCTACATACAGTTATTCGTTTCATAACGATTAACTAAATCATGGGAGTTACACTCCGAGAGCATACATAGCCAGACGTAGGCACTCTCTTCTACATACAGTTATTCGTTTCATAACGATTAACTAAATCATGGGAGTTACACTCCGAGAGCATAGCCAGACGCAGGCACTCTCTTCTACATACAGTTATTCGTTTCATAACGATTAACTAAATCATGGGAGTTACACTCCGAGAGCATAGCCAGACGCAGGCACTCTCTTCTACATACAGTTATTCGTTTCATAACGATTAACTAAATCATGGGAGTTACACTCCGAGAGCATAGCCAGACGCAGGCACTCTCTACAACATACAGTTATTCGTTTCATAACGATTAACTAAATCATGGGAGTTACACTCCGAGAGCATAGCCAGACGCAGGCACTCTCTTCAACATACAGTTATTCGTTTCATAACGATTAACTAAATCATGGGAGTTACACTCCGAGAGCATACATAGCCAGACGTAGGCACTCTCTTCTACATACAGTTATTCGTTTCATAACGATTAACTAAATCATGGGAGTTACACTCCGAGAGCATAGCCAGACGCAGGCACTCTCTTCTACATACAGTTATTCGTTTCATAACGATTAACTAAATCATGGGAGTTACACTCCGAGAGCATAGCCAGACGCAGGCACTCTCTACAACATACAGTTATTCGTTTCATAACGATTAACTAAATCATGGGAGTTACACTCCGAGAGCATAGCCAGACGCAGGCACTCTCTTCAACATACAGTTATTCGTTTCATAACGATTAACTAAATCATGGGAGTTACACTCCGAGAGCATACATAGCCAGACGTAGGCACTCTCTTCTACATACAGTTATTCGTTTCATAACGATTAACTAAATCATGGGAGTTACACTCCGAGAGCATAGCCAGACGCAGGCACTCTCTTCTACATACAGTTATTCGTTTCATAACGATTAACTAAATCATGGGAGTTACACTCCGAGAGCATAGCCAGACGCAGGCACTCTCTTCAACATACAGTTATTCGTTTCATAACGATTAACTTAATCATGGGAGTTACACTCCGAGAGCATAGCCAGACGCAGGCACTCTCTTCTACATACAGTTATTCGTTTCATAACGATTAACTAAATCATGGGAGTTACACTCCGAGAGCATAGCCAGACGCAGGCACTCTCTTCTACATACAGTTATTCGTTTCATAACGATTAACTAAATCATGGGAGTTACACCCCGAGAGCATACATAGCCAGACGTAGGCACTCTCTTCTACATACAGTTATTCGTTTCATAACGATTAACTAAATCATGGGAGTTACACTCCGAGAGCATAGCCAGACGCAGGCACTCTCTTCAACATACAGTTATTCGTTTCATAACGATTAACTAAATCATGGGAGTTACACCCCGAGAGCATACATAGCCAGACGTAGGCACTCTCTTCTACATACAGTTATTCGTTTCATAACGATTAACTAAATCATGGGAGTTCCACTCCGAGAGCATAGCCAGACGCAGGCACTCTCTTCAACATACAGTTATTCGTTTCATAACGATTAACTAAATCATGGGAGTTACACTCCGAGAGCTTAGCCAGACGCAGGCACTCTCTTCAACATACAGTTATTCGTTTCATAACGATTAACTAAATCATGGGAGTTACACTCCGAGAGCATACATAACCAGACGTAGGCACTCTCTTCTACATACAGTTATTCGTTTCATAACGATTAACTTAATCATGGGAGTTACACTCCGAGAGCATAGCCAGACGCAGGCACTCTCTTCTACATACAGTTATTCGTTTCATAACGATTAACTAAATCATGGGAGTTACACTCCGAGAGCATAGCCAGACGCAGGCACTCTCTTCTACATACAGTTATTCGTTTCATAACGATTAACTAAATCATGGGAGTTACACTCCGAGAGCATAGCCAGACGCAGGCACTCTCTTCTACATACAGTTATTCGTTTCATAACGATTAACTAAATCATGGGAGTTACACTCCGAGAGCATACATAGCCAGAAGTAGGCACTCTATTCTACATACAGTTATTCGTTTCATAACGATTAACTAAATCATGGGAGTTACACTCCGAGAGCATACATAGCCAGAAGTAGGCACTCTATTCTACATACAGTTATTCGTTTCATAACGATTAACTAAATCATGGGAGTTACACTCCGAGAGCATAGCCAGACGCAGGCACTCTCTTCTACATACAGTTATTCGTTTCATAACGATTAACTAAATCATGGGAGTTACACTCCGAGAGCATAGCCAGACGCAGGCACTCTCTTCTACATACAGTTATTCGTTTCATAACGATTAACTAAATCATGGGAGTTACACTCCGAGAGCATAGCCAGACGCAGGCACTCTCTTCTACATACAGTTATTCGTTTCATAACGATTAACTAAATCATGGGAGTTACACTCCGAGAGCATAGCCAGACGCAGGCACTCTCTTCAACATACAGTTATTCGTTTCATAACGATTAACTAAATCATGGAAGTTACACTCCGAGAGCATACATAGCCAGACGCAGGCACTCTCTTCAACATACAGTTATTCGTTTCATAACGATTAACTTAATCATGGGAGTTACACTCCGAGAGCATAGCCAGACGCAGGCACTCTCTTCTACATACAGTTATTCGTTTCATAACGATTAACTAAATCATGGGAGTTACACTCCGAGAGCATAGCCAGACGCAGGCACTCTCTTCTACATACAGTTATTCGTTTCATAACGATTAACTAAATCATGGGAGTTACACTCCGAGAGCATAGCCAGACGCAGGCACTCTCTTCTACATACAGTTATTCGTTTCATAACGATTAACTAAATCATGGGAGTTACACTCCGAGAGCATAGCCAGACGCAGGCACTCTCTTCTACATACAGTTATTCGTTTCATAACGATTAACTAAATCATGGGAGTTACACTCCGAGAGCATAGCCAGACGCAGGCACTCTCTTCTACATACAGTTATTCGTTTCATAACGATTAACTAAATCATGGGAGTTACACTCCGAGAGCATAGCCAGACGCAGGCACTCTCTTCTACATACAGTTATTCGTTTCATAACGATTAACTAAATCATAGGAGTTACACCCCGAGAGCATACATAGCCAGACGTAGGCACTCTCTTCTACATACAGTTATTCGTTTCATAACGATTAACTAAATCATGGGAGTTACACTCCGAGAGCATAGCCAGACGCAGGCACTCTCTTCAACATACAGTTATTCGTTTCATAACGATTAACTAAATCATGGGAGTTACACCCCGAGAGCATACATAGCCAGACGTAGGCACTCTCTTCTACATACAGTTATTCGTTTCATAACGATTAACTAAATCATGGGAGTTACACTCCGAGAGCATAGCCAGACGCAGGCACTCTCTTCAACATACAGTTATTCGTTTCATAACGATTAACTAAATCATGGGAGTTACACTCCGAGAGCATACATAGCCAGAAGTAGGCACTCTATTCTACATACAGTTATTCGTTTCATAACGATTAACTAAATCATGGGAGTTACACTCCGAGAGCATACATAGCCAGACGTAGGCACTCTCTTCTACATACAGTTATTCGTTTCATAACGATTAACTAAATCATGGGAGTTACACTCCGAGAGCATAGCCAGACGCAGGCACTCTCTTCAACATACAGTTATTCGTTTCATAACGATTAACTAAATCATGGGAGTTACACTCCGAGAGCATACATAGCCAGACGTAGGCACTCTCTTCTACATACAGTTATTCGTTTCATAACGATTAACTAAATCATGGGAGTTACACTCCGAGAGCATAGCCAGACGCAGGCACTCTCTTCAACATACAGTTATTCGTTTCATAACGATTAACTAAATCATGGGAGTTACACTCCGAGAGCATAGCCAGACGCAGGCACTCTCTTCTACATACAGTTATTCGTTTCATAACGATTAACTAAATCATGGGAGTTACACTCCGAGAGCATACATAGCCAGACGTAGGCACTCTCTTCTACATACAGTTATTCGTTTCATAACGATTAACTAAATCATGGGAGTTACACTCCGAGAGCATACATAGCCAGACCTAGGCACTCTCTTCTACATACAGTTATTCGTTTCATAACGATTAACTAAATCATGGGAGTTACACTCCGAGAGCATACATAGCCAGACGTAGGCACTCTCTTCTACATACAGTTATTCGTTTCATAACGATTAACTAAATCATGGGAGTTACACTCCGAGAGCATAGCCAGACGCAGGCACTCTCTTCAACATACAGTTATTCGTTTCATAACGATTAACTAAATCATGGGAGTTACACTCCGAGAGCATACATAGCCAGACGTAGGCACTCTCTTCTACATACAGTTATTCGTTTCATAACGATTAACTAAATCATGGGAGTTACACTCCGAGAGCATAGCCAGACGTAGGCACTCTCTTCTACATACAGTTATTCGTTTCATAACGATTAACTAAATCATGGGAGTTACACTCCGAGAGCATACATAGCCAGACGTAGGCACTCTTTTCTACATACAGTTATTCGTTTCATAACGATTAACTAAATCATGGGAGTTACACTCCGAGAGCATAGCCAGACGCAGGCACTCTCTTCTACATACAGTTATTCGTTTCATAACGATTAACTAAATCATGGGAGTTACACTCCGAGAGCATAGCCAGACGCAGGCACTCTCTTCTACATACAGTTATTCGTTTCATAACGATTAACTAAATCATGGGAGTTACACTCCGAGAGCATAGCCAGACGTAGGCACTCTCTTCTACATACAGTTATTCGTTTCATAACGATTAACTAAATCATGGGAGTTACACTCCGAGAGCATACATAGCCAGACGTAGGCACTCTCTTCTACATACAGTTATTCGTTTCATAACGATTAACTAAATCATGGGAGTTACACTCCGAGAGCATAGCCAGACGCAGGCACACTCTTCTACATACAGTTATTCGTTTCATAACGATTAACTAAATCATGGGAGTTACACTCCGAGAGCATAGCCAGACGCAGGCACTCTCTTCAACATACAGTTATTCGTTTCATAACGATTAACTAAATCATGGGAGTTACACTCCGAGAGCATACATAGCCAGACGTAGGCACTCTCTTCTACATACAGTTATTCGTTTCAAAACGATTAACTAAATCATGGGAGTTACACTCCGAGAGCATAGCCAGACGCAGGCACTCTCTTCAACATACAGTTATTCGTTTCATAACGATTAACTTAATCATGGGAGTTACACTCCGAGAGCATAGCCAGACGCAGGCACTCTCTTCTACATACAGTTATTCGTTTCATAACGATTAACGAAATCATGGGAGTTACACTCTGAGAGCATACATAGCCAGACGCAGGCACTCTCTTCTACATACAGTTATTCGTTTCATAACGATTAACTAAATCATGGGAGTTACACTCCGAGAGCATAGCCAGACGCAAGCACTCTCTTCTACATACAGTTATTCGTTTCATAACGATTAACTAAATCATGGGAGTTACACCCCGAGAGCATACATAGCCAGACGTAGGCACTCTCTTCTACATACAGTTATTCGTTTCATAACGATTAACTAAATCATGGGAGTTACACTCCGAGAGCATAGCCAGACGCAGGCACTCTCTTCAACATACAGTTATTCGTTTCATAACGATTAACTAAATCATGGGAGTTACACTCCGAGAGCATAGCCAGACGCAAGCACTCTCTTCTACATACAGTTATTCGTTTCATAACGATTAACTAAATCATGGGAGTTACACCCCGAGAGCATACATAGCCAGACGTAGGCACTCTCTTCTACATACAGTTATTCGTTTCATAACGATTAACTAAATCATGGGAGTTACACTCCGAGAGCATAGCCAGACGCAGGCACTCTCTTCAACATACAGTTATTCGTTTCATAACGATTAACTAAATCATGGGAGTTACAATCCGAGAGCATAGCCAGACGCAGGCACTCTCTTCTACATACAGTTATTCGTTTCATAACGATTAACTAAATCATGGGAGTTACACTCCGAGAGCATAGCCAGACGCAGGCACTCTCTTCAACATACAGTTATTCGTTTCATAACGATTAACTTAATCATGGGAGTTACACTCCGAGAGCATAGCCAGACGCAGGCACTCTCTTCTACATACAGTTATTCGTTTCATAACGATTAACTAAATCATGGGAGTTACACCCCGAGAGCATACATAGCCAGACGTAGGCACTCTCTTCTACATACAGTTATTCGTTTCATAACGATTAACTAAATCATGGGAGTTACACTCCGAGAGCATAGCCAGACGCAAGCACTCTCTTCTACATACAGTTATTCGTTTCATAACGATTAACTAAATCATGGGAGTTACACCCCGAGAGCATACATAGCCAGACGTAGGCACTCTCTTCTACATACAGTTATTCGTTTCATAACGATTAACTAAATCATGGGAGTTACACTCCGAGAGCATAGCCAGACGCAGGCACTCTCTTCAACATACAGTTATTCGTTTCATAACGATTAACTAAATCATGGGAGTTACACCCCGAGAGCATACATAGCCAGACGTAGGCACTCTCTTCTACATACAGTTATTCGTTTCATAACGATTAACTAAATCATGGGAGTTACACTCCGAGAGCATACATAGCCAGACGTAGGCACTCTATTCTACATACAGTTATTCGTTTCATAACGATTAACTAAATCATGGGAGTTACACTCCGAGAGCATAGCCAGACGCAGGCACTCTCTTCAACATACAGTTATTCGTTTCATAACGATTAACTAAATCATGGGAGTTACACCCCGAGAGCATACATAGCCAGACGTAGGCACTCTCTTCTACATACAGTTATTCGTTTCATAACGATTAACTAAATCATGGGAGTTACACTCCGAGAGCATAGCCAGACGCAGGCACTCTCTTCAACATACAGTTATTCGTTTCATAACGATTAACTAAATCATGGGAGTTACACCCCGAGAGCATACATAGCCAGACGTAGGCACTCTCTTCTACATACAGTTATTCGTTTCATAACGATTAACTAAATCATGGGAGTTACACTCCGAGAGCATACATAGCCAGACGTAGGCACTCTATTCTACATACAGTTATTCGTTTCATAACGATTAACTAAATCATGGGAGTTACACTCCGAGAGCATAGCCAGACGCAGGCACTCTCTTCAACATACAGTTATTCGTTTCATAACGATTAACTAAATCATGGGAGTTACACTCCGAGAGCATAGCCAGACGCAGGCACTCTCTTCTACATACAGTTATTCGTTTCATAACGATTAACTAAATCATGGGAGTTACACTCCGAGAGCATAGCCAGACGCAGGCACTCTCTTCAACATACAGTTATTCGTTTCATAACGATTAACTAAATCATGGGAGTTACACTCCTAGAGCATAGCCAGACGCAGGCACTCTCTTCAACATACAGTTATTCGTTTCATAACGATTAACTAAATCATGGGAGTTACACTCCGAGAGCATACATAGCCAGACGTAGGCACTCTCTTCTACATACAGTTATTCGTTTCATAACGATTAACTAAATCATGGGAGTTACACTCCGAGAGCATAGCCAGACGCAGGCACTCTCTTCTACATACAGTTATTCGTTTCATAACGATTAACTAAATCATGGGAGTTACACTCCGAGAGCATAGCCAGACGCAGGCACTCTCTTCTACATACAGTTATTCGTTTCATAACGATTAACTAAATCATGGGAGTTACACTCCGAGAGCATAGCCAGACGCAGGCACTCTCTTCAACATACAGTTATTCGTTTCATAACGATTAACTAAATCATGGGAGTTACACCCCGAGAGCATACATAGCCAGACGTAGGCACTCTCTTCTACATACAGTTATTCGTTTCATAACGATTAACTAAATCATGGGAGTTACACTCCGAGAGCATAGCCAGACGCAGGCACTCTCTTCAACATACAGTTATTCGTTTCATAACGATTAACAAATCATGGGAGTTACACTCCGAGAGCATAGCCAGACGCAGGCACTCTCTTCAACATACAGTTATTCGTTTCATAACGATTAACTAAATCATGGGAGTTACACTCCGAGAGCATAGCCAGACGCAGGCACTCTCTTCAACATACAGTTATTCGTTTCATAACGATTAACTAAATCATGGGAGTTACACTCCGAGAGCATACATAGCCAGACGTAGGCACTCTCTTCTACATACAGTTATTCGTTTCATAACGATTAACTAAATCATGGGAGTTACACTCCGAGAGCATACATAGCCAGACGTAGGCACTCTCTTCTACATACAGTTATTCGTTTCATAACGATTAACTAAATCATGGGAGTTACACTCCGAGAGCATAGCCAGACGCAGGCACTCTCTTCAACATACAGTTATTCGTTTCATAACGATTAACTAAATCATGGGAGTTACACTCCGAGAGCATAGCCAGACGCAGGCACTCTCTTCAACATACAGTTATTCGTTTCATAACGATTAACTAAATCATGGGAGTTACACTCCGAGAGCATAGCCAGACGCAGGCACTCTCTTCAACATACAGTTATTCGTTTCATAACGATTAACTAAATCATTGGAGTTACACTCCGAGAGCATAGCCAGACGCAGGCACTCTCTTCAACATACAGTTATTCGTTTCATAACGATTAACTAAATCATGGGAGTTACAATCCGAGAGCATAGCCAGACGCAGGCACTCTCTTCTACATACAGTTATTCGTTTCATAACGATTAACTAAATCATGGGAGTTACACTCCGAGAGCATAGCCAGACGCAGGCACTCTCTTCAACATACAGTTATTCGTTTCATAACGATTAACTAAATCATGGGAGTTACACCCCGAGAGCATACATAGCCAGACGTAGGCACTCTCTTCTACATACAGTTAATCGTTTCATAACGATTAACTAAATCATGGGAGTTACACTCCGAGAGCATAGCCAGACGCAGGCACTCTCTTCAACATACAGTTATTCGTTTCATAACGATTAACTAAATCATGGGAGTTACACTCCGAGAGCATACATAGCCAGACGTAGGCACTCTCTTCTACATACAGTTATTCGTTTCATAACGATTAACTAAATCATGGGAGTTACACTCCAAGAGCATACATAGCCAGACGTAGGCACTCTCTTCTACATACAGTTATTCGTTTCATAACGATTAACTAAATCATGGGAGTTACACTCCGAGAGCATACATAGCCAGACGTAGGCACTCTCTTCTACATACAGTTATTCGTTTCATAACGATTAACTAAATCATGGGAGTTACACTCCGAGAGCATACATAGCCAGACGTAGGCACTCTCTTCTACATACAGTTATTCGTTTCATAACGATTAACTAAATCATGGGAGTTACACTCCGAGAGCATAGCCAGACGCAGGCACTCTCTTCAACATACAGTTATTCGTTTCATAACGATTAACTAAATCATGGGAGTTACACTCCGAGAGCATAGCCAGACGCAGGCACTCTCTTCAACATACAGTTATTCGTTTCATAACGATAAACAAATCATGGGAGTTACACTCCGAGAGCATAGCCAGACGCAGGCACTCTCTTCAACATACAGTTATTCGTTTCATAACGATTAACTCAATCATTGGAGTTACACTCCGAGAGCATAGCCAGACGCAGGCACTCTCTTCAACATACAGTTATTCGTTTCATAACGATTAACTAAATCATGGGAGTTACACTCCGAGAGCATAGCCAGACGCAGGCACTCTCTTCAACATACAGTTATTCGTTTCATAACGATTAACTAAATCATGGGAGTTACACTCCGAGAGCATACATAGCCAGACGTAGGCACTCTCTTCTACATACAGTTATTCGTTTCATAACGATTAACTAAGTCATGGGAGTTACACTCCGAGAGCATACATAGCCAGACGTAGGCACTCTCTTCTACATACAGTTATTCGTTTCATAACGATTAACTAAATCATGGGAGTTACACTCCGAGAGCATAGCCAGACGCAGGCACTCTCTTCAACATACAGTTATTCGTTTCATAACGATTAACTAAATCATGGGAGTTACACTCCGAGAGCATACATAGCCAGACGCAGGCACTCTCTTCTACATACAGTTATTCGTTTCATAACGATTAACTAAATCATGGGAGTTACACTCCGAGAGCATAGCCAGACGCAGGCACTCTCTTCTACATACAGTTATTCGTTTCATAACGATTAACTAAATCATGGGAGTTACACTCCGAGAGCATAGCCAGACGCAGGCACTCTCTTCAACATACAGTTATTCGTTTCATAACGATTAACTAAATCATGGGAGTTACACTCCGAGAGCATACATAGCCAGACGTAGGCACTCTATTCTACATACAGTTATTCGTTTCATAACGATTAACTAAATCATGGGAGTTACACTCCGAGAGCATAGCCAGACGCAGGCACTCTCTTCAACATACAGTTATTCGTTTCATAACGATTAACTAAATCATGGGAGTTACACTCCGAGAGCATAGCCAGACGCAGGCACTCTCTTCTACATACAGTTATTCGTTTCATAACGATTAACTAAATCATGGGAGTTACACTCCGAGAGCATAGCCAGACGCAGGCACTCTCTTCAACATACAGTTATTCGTTTCATAACGATTAACTAAATCATGGGAGTTACACTCCTAGAGCATAGCCAGACGCAGGCACTCTCTTCAACATACAGTTATTCGTTTCATAACGATTAACTAAATCATGGGAGTTACACTCCGAGAGCATACATAGCCAGACGTAGGCACTCTCTTCTACATACAGTTATTCGTTTCATAACGATTAACTAAATCATGGGAGTTACACTCCGAGAGCATAGCCAGACGCAGGCACTCTCTTCTACATACAGTTATTCGTTTCATAACGATTAACTAAATCATGGGAGTTACACTCCGAGAGCATAGCCAGACGCAGGCACTCTCTTCTACATACAGTTATTCGTTTCATAACGATTAACTAAATCATGGGAGTTACACTCCGAGAGCATAGCCAGACGCAGGCACTCTCTTCAACATACAGTTATTCGTTTCATAACGATTAACTAAATCATGGGAGTTACACCCCGAGAGCATACATAGCCAGACGTAGGCACTCTCTTCTACATACAGTTATTCGTTTCATAACGATTAACTAAATCATGGGAGTTACACTCCGAGAGCATAGCCAGACGCAGGCACTCTCTTCAACATACAGTTATTCGTTTCATAACGATTAACAAATCATGGGAGTTACACTCCGAGAGCATAGCCAGACGCAGGCACTCTCTTCAACATACAGTTATTCGTTTCATAACGATTAACTAAATCATGGGAGTTACACTCCGAGAGCATAGCCAGACGCAGGCACTCTCTTCAACATACAGTTATTCGTTTCATAACGATTAACTAAATCATGGGAGTTACACTCCGAGAGCATACATAGCCAGACGTAGGCACTCTCTTCTACATACAGTTATTCGTTTCATAACGATTAACTAAATCATGGGAGTTACACTCCGAGAGCATACATAGCCAGACGTAGGCACTCTCTTCTACATACAGTTATTCGTTTCATAACGATTAACTAAATCATGGGAGTTACACTCCGAGAGCATAGCCAGACGCAGGCACTCTCTTCAACATACAGTTATTCGTTTCATAACGATTAACTAAATCATGGGAGTTACACTCCGAGAGCATAGCCAGACGCAGGCACTCTCTTCAACATACAGTTATTCGTTTCATAACGATTAACTAAATCATGGGAGTTACACTCCGAGAGCATAGCCAGACGCAGGCACTCTCTTCAACATACAGTTATTCGTTTCATAACGATTAACTAAATCATTGGAGTTACACTCCGAGAGCATAGCCAGACGCAGGCACTCTCTTCAACATACAGTTATTCGTTTCATAACGATTAACTAAATCATGGGAGTTACAATCCGAGAGCATAGCCAGACGCAGGCACTCTCTTCTACATACAGTTATTCGTTTCATAACGATTAACTAAATCATGGGAGTTACACTCCGAGAGCATAGCCAGACGCAGGCACTCTCTTCAACATACAGTTATTCGTTTCATAACGATTAACTAAATCATGGGAGTTACACCCCGAGAGCATACATAGCCAGACGTAGGCACTCTCTTCTACATACAGTTATTCGTTTCATAACGATTAACTAAATCATGGGAGTTACACTCCGAGAGCATAGCCAGACGCAGGCACTCTCTTCAACATACAGTTATTCGTTTCATAACGATTAACTAAATCATGGGAGTTACACTCCGAGAGCATACATAGCCAGACGTAGGCACTCTCTTCTACATACAGTTATTCGTTTCATAACGATTAACTAAATCATGGGAGTTACACTCCAAGAGCATACATAGCCAGACGTAGGCACTCTCTTCTACATACAGTTATTCGTTTCATAACGATTAACTAAATCATGGGAGTTACACTCCGAGAGCATACATAGCCAGACGTAGGCACTCTCTTCTACATACAGTTATTCGTTTCATAACGATTAACTAAATCATGGGAGTTACACTCCGAGAGCATACATAGCCAGACGTAGGCACTCTCTTCTACATACAGTTATTCGTTTCATAACGATTAACTAAATCATGGGAGTTACACTCCGAGAGCATAGCCAGACGCAGGCACTCTCTTCAACATACAGTTATTCGTTTCATAACGATTAACTAAATCATGGGAGTTACACTCCGAGAGCATAGCCAGACGCAGGCACTCTCTTCAACATACAGTTATTCGTTTCATAACGATTAACAAATCATGGGAGTTACACTCCGAGAGCATAGCCAGACGCAGGCACTCTCTTCAACATACAGTTATTCGTTTCATAACGATTAACTCAATCATTGGAGTTACACTCCGAGAGCATAGCCAGACGCAGGCACTCTCTTCAACATACAGTTATTCGTTTCATAACGATTAACTAAATCATGGGAGTTACACTCCGAGAGCATAGCCAGACGCAGGCACTCTCTTCAACATACAGTTATTCGTTTCATAACGATTAACTAAATCATGGGAGTTACACTCCGAGAGCATACATAGCCAGACGTAGGCACTCTCTTCTACATACAGTTATTCGTTTCATAACGATTAACTAAGTCATGGGAGTTACACTCCGAGAGCATACATAGCCAGACGTAGGCACTCTCTTCTACATACAGTTATTCGTTTCATAACGATTAACTAAATCATGGGAGTTACACTCCGAGAGCATAGCCAGACGCAGGCACTCTCTTCAACATACAGTTATTCGTTTCATAACGATTAACTAAATCATGGGAGTTACACTCCGAGAGCATACATAGCCAGACGCAGGCACTCTCTTCTACATACAGTTATTCGTTTCATAACGATTAACTAAATCATGGGAGTTACACTCCGAGAGCATACATAGCCAGACGTAGGCACTCTCTTCTACATACAGTTATTCGTTTCATAACGATTAACTAAATCATGGGAGTTACACTCCGAGAGCATAGCCAGACGCAGGCACTCTCTTCTACATACAGTTATTCGTTTCATAACGATTAACTAAATCATGGGAGTTACACTCCGAGAGCATAGCCAGACGCAGGCACTCTCTTCTACATACAGTTATTCGTTTCATAACGATTAACTAAATCATGGGAGTTACACTCCGAGAGCATAGCCAGACGCAGGCACTCTCTTCAACATACAGTTATTCGTTTCATAACGATTAACTAAATCATGGGAGTTACACCCCGAGAGCATACATAGCCAGACGTAGGCACTCTCTTCTACATACAGTTATTCGTTTCATAACGATTAACTAAATCATGGGAGTTACACTCCGAGAGCATAGCCAGACGCAGGCACTCTCTTCAACATACAGTTATTCGTTTCATAACGATTAACAAATCATGGGAGTTACACTCCGAGAGCATAGCCAGACGCAGGCACTCTCTTCAACATACAGTTATTCGTTTCATAACGATTAACTAAATCATGGGAGTTACACTCCGAGAGCATAGCCAGACGCAGGCACTCTCTTCAACATACAGTTATTCGTTTCATAACGATTAACTAAATCATGGGAGTTACACTCCGAGAGCATACATAGCCAGACGTAGGCACTCTCTTCTACATACAGTTATTCGTTTCATAACGATTAACTAAATCATGGGAGTTACACTCCGAGAGCATACATAGCCAGACGTAGGCACTCTCTTCTACATACAGTTATTCGTTTCATAACGATTAACTAAATCATGGGAGTTACACTCCGAGAGCATAGCCAGACGCAGGCACTCTCTTCAACATACAGTTATTCGTTTCATAACGATTAACTAAATCATGGGAGTTACACTCCGAGAGCATAGCCAGACGCAGGCACTCTCTTCAACATACAGTTATTCGTTTCATAACGATTAACTAAATCATGGGAGTTACACTCCGAGAGCATAGCCAGACGCAGGCACTCTCTTCAACATACAGTTATTCGTTTCATAACGATTAACTAAATCATTGGAGTTACACTCCGAGAGCATAGCCAGACGCAGGCACTCTCTTCAACATACAGTTATTCGTTTCATAACGATTAACTAAATCATGGGAGTTACAATCCGAGAGCATAGCCAGACGCAGGCACTCTCTTCTACATACAGTTATTCGTTTCATAACGATTAACTAAATCATGGGAGTTACACTCCGAGAGCATAGCCAGACGCAGGCACTCTCTTCAACATACAGTTATTCGTTTCATAACGATTAACTAAATCATGGGAGTTACACCCCGAGAGCATACATAGCCAGACGTAGGCACTCTCTTCTACATACAGTTATTCGTTTCATAACGATTAACTAAATCATGGGAGTTACACTCCGAGAGCATAGCCAGACGCAGGCACTCTCTTCAACATACAGTTATTCGTTTCATAACGATTAACTAAATCATGGGAGTTACACTCCGAGAGCATACATAGCCAGACGTAGGCACTCTCTTCTACATACAGTTATTCGTTTCATAACGATTAACTAAATCATGGGAGTTACACTCCGAGAGCATAGCCAGACGCAGGCACTCTCTTCTACATACAGTTATTCGTTTCATAACGATTAACTAAATCATGGGAGTTACACTCCGAGAGCATAGCCAGACGCAGGCACTCTCTTCTACATACAGTTATTCGTTTCATAACGATTAACTAAATCATGGGAGTTACACTCCGAGAGCATAGCCAGACGCAGGCACTCTCTTCTACATACAGTTATTCGTTTCATAACGATTAACTAAATCATGGGAGTTACACTCCGAGAGCATAGCCAGACGCAGGCACTCTCTTCAACATACAGTTATTCGTTTCATAACGATTAACTAAATCATGGGAGTTACACTCCGAGAGCATACATAGCCAGACGTAGGCACTCTCTTCTACATACAGTTATTCGTTTCATAACGATTAACTAAATCATGGGAGTTACACTCCGAGAGCATAGCCAGACGCAGGCACTCTCTTCAACATGCAGTTATTCGTTTCATAACGATTAACTAAATCATGGGAGTTACACCCCGATAGCATACATAGCCAGACGTAGGCACTCTCTTCTACATACAGTTATTCGTTTCATAACGATTAACTAAATCATGGGAGTTACACTCCGAGAGCATAGCCAGACGCAGGCACTCTCTTCAACATACAGTTATTCGTTTCATAACGATTAACTAAATCATGGGAGTTACACTCCGAGAGCATAGCCAGACGCAGGCACTCTCTTCAACATACAGTTATTCGTTTCATAACGATTAACTAAATCATGGGAGTTACACTCCGAGAGCATTCATAGCCAGACGTAGGCACTCTCTTCTACATACAGTTATTCGTTTCATAACGATTAACTAAATCATGGGAGTTACACTCCGAGAGCATAGCCAGACGCAGGCACTCTCTTCAACATGCAGTTATTCGTTTCATAACGATTAACTAAATCATGGGAGTTACACCCCGAGAGCATACATAGCCAGACGTAGGCACTCTCTTCTACATACAGTTATTCGTTTCATAACGATTAACTAAATCATGGGAGTTACACTCCGAGAGCATAGCCAGACGCAGGCACTCTCTTCAACATACAGTTATTCGTTTCATAACGATTAACTAAATCATGGGAGTTACACTCCGAGAGCATAGCCAGACGCAGGCACTCTCTTCAACATACAGTTATTCGTTTCATAACGATTAACTAAATCATGGGAGTTACACTCCGAGAGCATACATAGCCAGACGTAGGCACTCTCTTCTACATACAGTTATTCGTTTCATAACGATTAACTAAATCATGGGAGTTACACTCCGAGAGCATAGCCAGACGCAGGCACTCTCTTCAACATGCAGTTATTCGTTTCATAACGATTAACTAAATCATGGGAGTTACACCCCGATAGCATACATAGCCAGACGTAGGCACTCTCTTCTACATACAGTTATTCGTTTCATAACGATTAACTAAATCATGGGAGTTACACTCCGAGAGCATAGCCAGACGCAGGCACTCTCTTCAACATACAGTTATTCGTTTCATAACGATTAACTAAATCATGGGAGTTACACTCCGTGAGCATACAAAGCCAGACGTAGGCACTCTCTTCAACATACAGTTATTCGTTTCATAACGATTAACTAAATCATGGGAGTTACACTCCGAGAGCATACATAGCCAGACGTAGGCACTCTCTTCTACATACAGTTATTCGTTTCATAACGATTAACTAAATCATGGGAGTTACACTCCGAGAGCATAGCCAGACGCAGGCACTCTCTTCAACATGCAGTTATTCGTTTCATAACGATTAACTAAATCATGGGAGTTACACCCCGATAGCATACATAGCCAGACGTAGGCACTCTCTTCTACATACAGTTATTCGTTTCATAACGATTAACTAAATCATGGGAGTTACACTCCGAGAGCATAGCCAGACGCAGGCACTCTCTTCAACATACAGTCATTCGTTTCATAACGATTAACTAAATCATGGGAGTTACACTCCGAGAGCATAGCCAGACGCAGGCACTCTCTTCAACATACAGTTATTCGTTTCATAACGATTAACTAAATCATGGGAGTTACACTCCGAGAGCATAGCCAGACGCAGGCACTCTCTTCAACATACAGTTATTCGTTTCATAACGATTAACTAAATCATGGGAGTTACACCCCGAGAGCATACATAGCCAGACGTAGGCACTCTCTTCTACATACAGTTATTCGTTTCATAACGATTAACTAAATCATGGGAGTTACACTCCGAGAGCATAGCCAGACGCAGGCACTCTCTTCAACATACAGTTATTCGTTTCATAACGATTAACTTAATCATGGGAGTTACACTCCGAGAGCATACATAGCCAGACGCAGGCACTCTCTTCAACATACAGTTATTCGTTTCATAACGATTAACTAAATCATGGGAGTTACACTCCGAGAGCATACATAGCCAGACGTAGGCACTCTCTTCTACATACAGTTATTCGTTTCATAACGATTAACTAAATCATGGGAGTTACACTCCGAGAGCATAGCCAGACGCAGGCACTCTCTTCAACATACAGTTATTCGTTTCATAACGATTAACTAAATCATGGGAGTTACACTCCGAGAGCATAGCCAGACGCAGGCACTCTCTTCAACATACAGTTATTCGTTTCATAACGATTAACAAATCATGGGAGTTACACTCCGAGAGCATAGCCAGACGCAGGCACTCTCTTCAACATACAGTTATTCGTTTCATAACGATTAACTAAATCATGGGAGTTACACTCCGAGAGCATAGCCAGACGCAGGCACTCTCTTCAACATACAGTTATTCGTTTCATAACGATTAACAAATCATGGGAGTTACACTCCGAGAGCATAGCCAGACGCAGGCACTCTCTTCAACATACAGTTATTCGTTTCATAACGATTAACTCAATCATTGGAGTTACACTCCGAGAGCATAGCCAGACGCAGGCACTCTCTTCAACATACAGTTATTCGTTTCATAACGATTAACTAAATCATGGGAGTTACACTCCGAGAGCATAGCCAGACGCAGGCACTCTCTTCAACATACAGTTATTCGTTTCATAACGATTAACTAAATCATGGGAGTTACACTCCGAGAGCATACATAGCCAGACGTAGGCACTCTCTTCTACATACAGTTATTCGTTTCATAACGATTAACTAAGTCATGGGAGTTACACTCCGAGAGCATACATAGCCAGACGTAGGCACTCTCTTCTACATACAGTTATTCGTTTCATAACGATTAACTAAATCATGGGAGTTACACTCCGAGAGCATAGCCAGACGCAGGCACTCTCTTCAACATACAGTTATTCGTTTCATAACGATTAACTAAATCATGGGAGTTACACTCCGAGAGCATACATAGCCAGACGCAGGCACTCTCTTCTACATACAGTTATTCGTTTCATAACGATTAACTAAATCATGGGAGTTACACTCCGAGAGCATAGCCAGACGCAGGCACTCTCTTCTACATACAGTTATTCGTTTCATAACGATTAACTAAATCATGGGAGTTACACTCCGAGAGCATAGCCAGACGCAGGCACTCTCTTCAACATACAGTTATTCGTTTCATAACGATTAACTAAATCATGGGAGTTACACCCCGAGAGCATACATAGCCAGACGTAGGCACTCTCTTCTACATACAGTTATTCGTTTCATAACGATTAACTAAATCATGGGAGTTACACTCCGAGAGCATAGCCAGACGCAGGCACTCTCTTCAACATACAGTTATTCGTTTCATAACGATTAACTAAATCATGGGAGTTACACTCCGAGAGCATACATAGCCAGACGTAGGCACTCTCTTCTACATACAGTTATTCGTTTCATAACGATTAACTAAATCATGGGAGTTACACTCCGAGAGCATAGCCAGACGCAGGCACTCTCTTCTACATACAGTTATTCGTTTCATAACGATTAACTAAATCATGGGAGTTACACTCCGAGAGCATAGCTAGACGCAGGCACTCTCTTCTACATACAGTTATTCGTTTCATAACGATTAACTAAATCATGGGAGTTACACTCCGAGAGCATAGCCAGACGCAGGCACTCTCTTCTACATACAGTTATTCGTTTCATAACGATTAACTAAATCATGGGAGTTACACTCCGAGAGCATAGCCAGACGCAGGCACTCTCTTCTACATACAGTTATTCGTTTCATAACGATTAACTAAATCATGGGAGTTACACTCCGAGAGCATAGCCAGACGCAGGCACTCTCTTCAACATACAGTTATTCGTTTCATAACGATTAACTAAATCATGGGAGTTACACTCCGTGAGCATACAAAGCCAGACGTAGGCACTCTCTTCAACATACAGTTATTCGTTTCATAACGATTAACTAAATCATGGGAGTTACACTCCGAGAGCATACATAGCCAGACGTAGGCACTCTCTTCTACATACAGTTATTCGTTTCATAACGATTAACTAAATCATGGGAGTTACACTCCGAGAGCATAGCCAGACGCAGGCACTCTCTTCAACATGCAGTTATTCGTTTCATAACGATTAACTAAATCATGGGAGTTACACCCCGATAGCATACATAGCCAGACGTAGGCACTCTCTTCTACATACAGTTATTCGTTTCATAACGATTAACTAAATCATGGGAGTTACACTCCGAGAGCATAGCCAGACGCAGGCACTCTCTTCAACATACAGTTATTCGTTTCATAACGATTAACTAAATCATGGGAGTTACACTCCGAGAGCATAGCCAGACGCAGGCACTCTCTTCTACATACAGTTATTCGTTTCATAACGATTAACTAAATCATGGGAGTTACACTCCGAGAGCATAGCCAGACGCAGGCACTCTCTTCAACATACAGTTATTCGTTTCATAACGATTAACTAAATCATGGGAGTTACACTCCGAGAGCATAGCCAGACGCAGGCACTCTCTTCTACATACAGTTATTCGTTTCATAACGATTAACTAAATCATGGGAGTTACACTCCGAGAGCATAGCCAGACGCAGGCACTCTCTTCAACATACAGTTATTCGTTTCATAACGATTAACAAATCATGGGAGTTACACTCCGAGAGCATAGCCAGACGCAGGCACTCTCTTCAACATACAGTTATTCGTTTCATAACGATTAACTCAATCATTGGAGTTACACTCCGAGAGCATAGCCAGACGCAGGCACTCTCTTCAACATACAGTTATTCGTTTCATAACGATTAACTAAATCATGGGAGTTACACTCCGAGAGCATAGCCAGACGCAGGCACTCTCTTCAACATACAGTTATTCGTTTCATAACGATTAACTAAATCATGGGAGTTACACTCCGAGAGCATACATAGCCAGACGTAGGCACTCTCTTCTACATACAGTTATTCGTTTCATAACGATTAACTAAGTCATGGGAGTTACACTCCGAGAGCATACATAGCCAGACGTAGGCACTCTCTTCTACATACAGTTATTCGTTTCATAACGATTAACTAAATCATGGGAGTTACACTCCGAGAGCATAGCCAGACGCAGGCACTCTCTTCAACATACAGTTATTCGTTTCATAACGATTAACTAAATCATGGGAGTTACACTCCGAGAGCATACATAGCCAGACGCAGGCACTCTCTTCTACATACAGTTATTCGTTTCATAACGATTAACTAAATCATGGGAGTTACACTCCGAGAGCATAGCCAGACGCAGGCACTCTCTTCTACATACAGTTATTCGTTTCATAACGATTAACTAAATCATGGGAGTTACACTCCGAGAGCATAGCCAGACGCAGGCACTCTCTTCAACATACAGTTATTCGTTTCATAACGATTAACTAAATCATGGGAGTTACACCCCGAGAGCATACATAGCCAGACGTAGGCACTCTCTTCTACATACAGTTATTCGTTTCATAACGATTAACTAAATCATGGGAGTTACACTCCGAGAGCATAGCCAGACGCAGGCACTCTCTTCAACATACAGTTATTCGTTTCATAACGATTAACTAAATCATGGGAGTTACACTCCGAGAGCATACATAGCCAGACGTAGGCACTCTCTTCTACATACAGTTATTCGTTTCATAACGATTAACTAAATCATGGGAGTTACACTCCGAGAGCATAGCCAGACGCAGGCACTCTCTTCTACATACAGTTATTCGTTTCATAACGATTAACTAAATCATGGGAGTTACACTCCGAGAGCATAGCTAGACGCAGGCACTCTCTTCTACATACAGTTATTCGTTTCATAACGATTAACTAAATCATGGGAGTTACACTCCGAGAGCATAGCCAGACGCAGGCACTCTCTTCTACATACAGTTATTCGTTTCATAACGATTAACTAAATCATGGGAGTTACACTCCGAGAGCATAGCCAGACGCAGGCACTCTCTTCTACATACAGTTATTCGTTTCATAACGATTAACTAAATCATGGGAGTTACACTCCGAGAGCATAGCCAGACGCAGGCACTCTCTTCTACATACAGTTATTCGTTTCATAACGATTAACTAAATCATGGGAGTTACACTCCGTGAGCATACAAAGCCAGACGTAGGCACTCTCTTCAACATACAGTTATTCGTTTCATAACGATTAACTAAATCATGGGAGTTACACTCCGAGAGCATACATAGCCAGACGTAGGCACTCTCTTCTACATACAGTTATTCGTTTCATAACGATTAACTAAATCATGGGAGTTACACTCCGAGAGCATAGCCAGACGCAGGCACTCTCTTCAACATGCAGTTATTCGTTTCATAACGATTAACTAAATCATGGGAGTTACACCCCGATAGCATACATAGCCAGACGTAGGCACTCTCTTCTACATACAGTTATTCGTTTCATAACGATTAACTAAATCATGGGAGTTACACTCCGAGAGCATAGCCAGACGCAGGCACTCTCTTCAACATACAGTTATTCGTTTCATAACGATTAACTAAATCATGGGAGTTACACTCCGAGAGCATAGCCAGACGCAGGCACTCTCTTCAACATACAGTTATTCGTTTCATAACGATTAACTAAATCATGGGAGTTACACCCCGATAGCATACATAGCCAGACGTAGGCACTCTCTTCTACATACAGTTATTCGTTTCATAACGATTAACTAAATCATGGGAGTTACACTCCGAGAGCATAGCCAGACGCAGGCACTCTCTTCAACATACAGTTATTCGTTTCATAACGATTAACTAAATCATGGGAGTTACACTCCGTGAGCATACAAAGCCAGACGTAGGCACTCTCTTCAACATACAGTTATTCGTTTCATAACGATTAACTAAATCATGGGAGTTACACTCCGAGAGCATACATAGCCAGACGTAGGCACTCTCTTCTACATACAGTTATTCGTTTCATAACGATTAACTAAATCATGGGAGTTACACTCCGAGAGCATAGCCAGACGCAGGCACTCTCTTCAACATGCAGTTATTCGTTTCATAACGATTAACTAAATCATGGGAGTTACACCCCGATAGCATACATAGCCAGACGTAGGCACTCTCTTCTACATACAGTTATTCGTTTCATAACGATTAACTAAATCATGGGAGTTACACTCCGAGAGCATAGCCAGACGCAGGCACTCTCTTCAACATACAGTTATTCGTTTCATAACGATTAACTAAATCATGGGAGTTACACTCCGAGAGCATAGCCAGACGCAGGCACTCTCTTCAACATACAGTTATTCGTTTCATAAAGATTAACTAAATCATGGGAGTTACACTCCGAGAGCATACATAGCCAGACGTAGGCACTCTCTTCTACATACAGTTATTCGTTTCATAACGATTAACTAAATCATGGGAGTTACACTCCGAGAGCATAGCCAGACGCAGGCACTCTCTTCAACATACAGTTATTCGTTTCGTAACGATTAACTAAATCATGGGAGTTACACTCCGAGAGCATAGCCAGACGCAGGCACTCTCTTCTACATACAGTTATTCGTTTCATAACGATTAACTAAATCATGGGAGTTAAACTCCGAGAGCATAGCCAGACGCAGGCACTCTCTTCAACATACAGTTATTCGTTTCATAACGATTAACTAAATCATGGGAGTTACACTCCGAGAGCATAGCCAGATGCAGGCACTCTCTTCAACATACAGTTATTCGTTTCATAACGATTAACTAAATCATGGGAGTTACACTCCGAGAGCATAGCCAGACGCAGGCACTCTCTTCAACATACAGTTATTCGTTTCATAACGATTAACTAAATCATGGGAGTTACACTCCGAGAGCATAGCCAGACGCAGGCACTCTCTTCAACATACAGTTATTCGTTTCATAACGATTAACTAAATCATGGGAGTTACACCCCGAGAGCATACATAGCCAGACGTAGGCACTCTCTTCTACATACAGTTATTCGTTTCATAACGATTAACTAAATCATGGGAGTTACACTCCGAGAGCATAGCCAGACGCAGGCACTCTCTTCAACATACAGTTATTCGTTTCATAACGATTAACTTAATCATGGGAGTTACACTCCGAGAGCATACATAGCCAGACGCAGGCACTCTCTTCAACATACAGTTATTCGTTTCATAACGATTAACTAAATCATGGGAGTTACACTCCGAGAGCATACATAGCCAGACGTAGGCACTCTCTTCTACATACAGTTATTCGTTTCATAACGATTAACTAAATCATGGGAGTTACACTCCGAGAGCATAGCCAGACGCAGGCACTCTCTTCAACATACAGTTATTCGTTTCATAACGATTAACTAAATCATGGGAGTTACACCCCGAGAGCATACATAGCCAGACGTAGGCACTCTCTTCTACATACAGTTATTCGTTTCATAACGATTAACTAAATCATGGGAGTTACACTCCGAGAGCATAGCCAGACGCAGGCACTCTCTTCAACATACAGTTATTCGTTTCATAACGATTAACTTAATCATGGGAGTTACACTCCGAGAGCATACATAGCCAGACGTAGGCACTCTCTTCTACATACAGTTATTCGTTTCATAACGATTAACTAAATCATGGGAGTTACACTCCGAGAGCATAGCCAGACGCAGGCACTCTCTTCAACATACAGTTATTCGTTTCATAACGATTAACTAAATCATGGGAGTTACACTCCGAGAGCATAGCCAGACGCAGGCACTCTCTTCTACATATAGTTATTCGTTTCATAACGATTAACTAAATCATGGGAGTTACACTCCGAGAGCATAGCCAGACGCAGGCACTCTCTTCAACATACAGTTATTCGTTTCATAACGATTAACTAAATCATGGGAGTTACACTCCGAGAGCATAGCCAGACGCAGGCACTCTCTTCAACATACAGTTATTCGTTTCATAACGATTAACTAAATCATGGGAGTTACACTCCGAGAGCATAGCCAGACGCAGGCACTCTCTTCTACATACAGTTATTCGTTTCATAACGATTAACTAAATCATGGGAGTTACACTCCGAGAGCATACATAGCCAGACGTAGGCACTCTCTTCTACATACAGTTATTCGTTTCATAACGATTAACTAAATCATGGGAGTTACACTCCGAGAGCATAGCCAGACGCAGGCACTCTCTTCTACATACAGTTATTCGTTTCATAACGATTAACTAAATCATGGGAGTTACACTCCGAGAGCATAGCCAGACGCAGGCACTCTCTTCTACATACAGTTATTCGTTTCATAACGATTAACTAAATCATGGGAGTTACACTCCGAGAGCATAGCCAGACGCAGGCACTCTCTTCTACATACAGTTATTCGTTTCATAACGATTAACTAAATCATGGGAGTTACACTCCGAGAGCATAGCCAGACGCAGGCACTCTCTTCTACATACAGTTATTCGTTTCGTAACGATTAACTAAATCATGGGAGTTACACTCCGAGAGCATAGCCAGACGCAGGCACTCTCTTCTACATACAGTTATTCGTTTCATAACGATTAACTAAATCATGGGAGTTACACTCCGAGAGCATACATAGCCAGACGTAGGCACTCTCTTCTACATACAGTTATTCGTTTCATAACGATTAACTAAATCATGGGAGTTACACTCCGAGAGCATAGCCAGACGCAGGCACTCTCTTCAACATACAGTTATTCGTTTCATAACGATTAACTAAATCATGGGAGTTACACTCCGAGAGCATACATAGCCAGACGTAGGCACTCTCTTCAACATACAGTTATTCGTTTCATAACGATTAACTAAATCATGGGAGTTACACTCCGAGAGCATAGCCAGACGCAGGCACTCTCTTCAACATACAGTTATTCGTTTCATAACGATTAACTAAATCATGGGAGTTACACTCCGAGAGCATACATAGCCAGACGTAGGCACTCTCTTCTACATACAGTTATTCGTTTCATAACGATTAACTAAATCATGGGAGTTACACTCCGTGAGCATACAAAGCCAGACGTAGGCACTCTCTTCAACATACAGTTATTCGTTTCATAACGATTAACTAAATCATGGGAGTTACACTCCGAGAGCATACATAGCCAGACGTAGGCACTCTCTTCTACATACAGTTATTCGTTTCATAACGATTAACTAAATCATGGGAGTTACACTCCGAGAGCATACATAGCCAGACGTAGGCACTCTCTTCTACATACAGTTATTCGTTTCATAACGATTAACTAAATCATGGGAGTTACACTCCGAGAGCATAGCCAGACGCAGGCACTCTCTTCAACATACAGTTATTCGTTTCATAACGATTAACTAAATCATGGGAGTTACACTCCGAGAGCATAGCCAGACGCAGGCACTCTCTTCTACATATAGTTATTCGTTTCATAACGATTAACTAAATCATGGGAGTTACACTCCGAGAGCATAGCCAGACGCAGGCACTCTCTTCAACATACAGTTATTCGTTTCATAACGATTAACTAAATCATGGGAGTTACACTCCGAGAGCATAGCCAGACGCAGGCACTCTCTTCAACATACAGTTATTCGTTTCATAACGATTAACTAAATCATGGGAGTTACACTCCGAGAGCATAGCCAGACGCAGGCACTCTCTTCTACATACAGTTATTCGTTTCATAACGATTAACTAAATCATGGGAGTTACACTCCGAGAGCATACATAGCCAGACGTAGGCACTCTCTTCTACATACAGTTATTCGTTTCATAACGATTAACTAAATCATGGGAGTTACACTCCGAGAGCATAGCCAGACGCAGGCACTCTCTTCTACATACAGTTATTCGTTTCATAACGATTAACTAAATCATGGGAGTTACACTCCGAGAGCATAGCCAGACGCAGGCACTCTCTTCTACATACAGTTATTCGTTTCATAACGATTAACTAAATCATGGGAGTTACACTCCGAGAGCATAGCCAGACGCAGGCACTCTCTTCTACATACAGTTATTCGTTTCATAACGATTAACTAAATCATGGGAGTTACACTCCGAGAGCATAGCCAGACGCAGGCACTCTCTTCTACATACAGTTATTCGTTTCGTAACGATTAACTAAATCATGGGAGTTACACTCCGAGAGCATAGCCAGACGCAGGCACTCTCTTCAACATACAGTTATTCGTTTCATAACGATTAACTAAATCATGGGAGTTACACTCCGAGAGCATAGCCAGACGCAGGCACTCTCTTCTACATACAGTTATTCGTTTCATAACGATTAACTAAATCATGGGAGTTACACTCCGAGAGCATAGCCAGACGCAGGCACTCTCTTCAACATACAGTTATTCGTTTCATAACGATTAACTAAATCATGGGAGTTACACTCCGAGAGCATACATAGCCAGACGTAGGCACTCTCTTCAACATACAGTTATTCGTTTCATAACGATTAACTAAATCATGGGAGTTACACTCCGAGAGCATAGCCAGACGCAGGCACTCTCTTCAACATACAGTTATTCGTTTCATAACGATTAACTAAATCATGGGAGTTACACTCCGAGAGCATACATAGCCAGACGTAGGCACTCTCTTCTACATACAGTTATTCGTTTCATAACGATTAACTAAATCATGGGAGTTACACTCCGTGAGCATACAAAGCCAGACGTAGGCACTCTCTTCAACATACAGTTATTCGTTTCATAACGATTAACTAAATCATGGGAGTTACACTCCGAGAGCATACATAGCCAGACGTAGGCACTCTCTTCTACATACAGTTATTCGTTTCATAACGATTAACTAAATCATGGGAGTTACACTCCGAGAGCATAGCCAGACGCAGGCACTCTCTTCAACATGCAGTTATTCGTTTCATAACGATTAACTAAATCATGGGAGTTACACCCCGATAGCATACATAGCCAGACGTAGGCACTCTCTTCTACATACAGTTATTCGTTTCATAACGATTAACTAAATCATGGGAGTTACACTCCGAGAGCATAGCCAGACGCAGGCACTCTCTTCAACATACAGTTATTCGTTTCATAACGATTAACTAAATCATGGGAGTTACACTCCGAGAGCATAGCCAGACGCAGGCACTCTCTTCAACATACAGTTATTCGTTTCATAACGATTAACTAAATCATGGGAGTTACACTCCGAGAGCATAGCCAGACGCAGGCACTCTCTTCAACATACAGTTATTCGTTTCATAACGATTAACTAAATCATGGGAGTTACACCCCGAGAGCATACATAGCCAGACGTAGGCACTCTCTTCTACATACAGTTATTCGTTTCATAACGATTAACTAAATCATGGGAGTTACACTCCGAGAGCATAGCCAGACGCAGGCACTCTCTTCTACATACAGTTATTCGTTTCATAACGATTAACTAAATCATGGGAGTTACACTCCGAGAGCATAGCCAGACGCAGGCACTCTCTTCTACATACAGTTATTCGTTTCATAACGATTAACTAAATCATGGGAGTTACACTCCGAGAGCATAGCCAGACGCAGGCACTCTCTTCAACATACAGTTATTCGTTTCATAACGATTAACTAAATCATGGGAGTTACACTCCGAGAGCATAGCCAGACGCAGGCACTCTCTTCAACATACAGTTATTCGTTTCATAACGATTAACTAAATCATGGGAGTTACACCCCGAGAGCATACATAGCCAGACGTAGGCACTCTCTTCTACATACAGTTATTCGTTTCATAACGATTAACTAAATCATGGGAGTTACACTCCGAGAGCATAGCCAGACGCAGGCACTCTCTTCAACATACAGTTA
>NW_025575869.1:112221-161592 GCF_905147105.1 Pieris brassicae | reverse complement strand
CCGAGAGCATAGCCAGACGCAGGCACTCTCTTCTACATACAGTTATTCGTTTCATAACGATTAACTAAATCATGGGAGTTACACTCCGAGAGCATAGCCAGACGCAGGCACTCTCTTCTACATACAGTTATTCGTTTCATAACGATTAACTAAATCATGGGAGTTACACTCCGAGAGCATAGCCAGACGCAGGCACTCTCTTCTACATACAGTTATTCGTTTCGTAACGATTAACTAAATCATGGGAGTTACACTCCGAGAGCATAGCCAGACGCAGGCACTCTCTTCTACATACAGTTATTCGTTTCATAACGATTAACTAAATCATGGGAGTTACACTCCGAGAGCATAGCCAGACGCAGGCACTCTCTTCTACATACAGTTATTCGTTTCATAACGATTAACTAAATCATGGGAGTTACACTCCGAGAGCATAGCCAGACGCAGGCACTCTCTTCAACATACAGTTATTCGTTTCATAACGATTAACTAAATCATGGGAGTTACACTCCGAGAGCATACATAGCCAGACGTAGGCACTCTCTTCAACATACAGTTATTCGTTTCATAACGATTAACTAAATCATGGGAGTTACACTCCGAGAGCATAGCCAGACGCAGGCACTCTCTTCAACATACAGTTATTCGTTTCATAACGATTAACTAAATCATGGGAGTTACACTCCGAGAGCATACATAGCCAGACGTAGGCACTCTCTTCTACATACAGTTATTCGTTTCATAACGATTAACTAAATCATGGGAGTTACACTCCGTGAGCATACAAAGCCAGACGTAGGCACTCTCTTCAACATACAGTTATTCGTTTCATAACGATTAACTAAATCATGGGAGTTACACTCCGAGAGCATACATAGCCAGACGTAGGCACTCTCTTCTACATACAGTTATTCGTTTCATAACGATTAACTAAATCATGGGAGTTACACTCCGAGAGCATAGCCAGACGCAGGCACTCTCTTCAACATGCAGTTATTCGTTTCATAACGATTAACTAAATCATGGGAGTTACACCCCGATAGCATACATAGCCAGACGTAGGCACTCTCTTCTACATACAGTTATTCGTTTCATAACGATTAACTAAATCATGGGAGTTACACTCCGAGAGCATAGCCAGACGCAGGCACTCTCTTCAACATACAGTTATTCGTTTCATAACGATTAACTAAATCATGGGAGTTACACTCCGAGAGCATAGCCAGACGCAGGCACTCTCTTCAACATACAGTTATTCGTTTCATAACGATTAACTAAATCATGGGAGTTACACTCCGAGAGCATAGCCAGACGCAGGCACTCTCTTCAACATACAGTTATTCGTTTCATAACGATTAACTAAATCATGGGAGTTACACCCCGAGAGCATACATAGCCAGACGTAGGCACTCTCTTCTACATACAGTTATTCGTTTCATAACGATTAACTAAATCATGGGAGTTACACTCCGAGAGCATAGCCAGACGCAGGCACTCTCTTCTACATACAGTTATTCGTTTCATAACGATTAACTAAATCATGGGAGTTACACTCCGAGAGCATAGCCAGACGCAGGCACTCTCTTCTACATACAGTTATTCGTTTCATAACGATTAACTAAATCATGGGAGTTACACTCCGAGAGCATAGCCAGACGCAGGCACTCTCTTCAACATACAGTTATTCGTTTCATAACGATTAACTAAATCATGGGAGTTACACTCCGAGAGCATAGCCAGACGCAGGCACTCTCTTCAACATACAGTTATTCGTTTCATAACGATTAACTAAATCATGGGAGTTACACCCCGAGAGCATACATAGCCAGACGTAGGCACTCTCTTCTACATACAGTTATTCGTTTCATAACGATTAACTAAATCATGGGAGTTACACTCCGAGAGCATAGCCAGACGCAGGCACTCTCTTCAACATACAGTTATTCGTTTCATAACGATTAACTTAATCATGGGAGTTACACTCCGAGAGCATACATAGCCAGACGTAGGCACTCTCTTCTACATACAGTTATTCGTTTCATAACGATTAACTAAATCATGGGAGTTACACTCCGAGAGCATAGCCAGACGCAGGCACTCTCTTCAACATACAGTTATTCGTTTCATAACGATTAACTAAATCATGGGAGTTACACTCCGAGAGCATAGCCAGACGCAGGCACTCTCTTCTACATATAGTTATTCGTTTCATAACGATTAACTAAATCATGGGAGTTACACTCCGAGAGCATAGCCAGACGCAGGCACTCTCTTCAACATACAGTTATTCGTTTCATAACGATTAACTAAATCATGGGAGTTACACTCCGAGAGCATAGCCAGACGCAGGCACTCTCTTCAACATACAGTTATTCGTTTCATAACGATTAACTAAATCATGGGAGTTACACTCCGAGAGCATAGCCAGACGCAGGCACTCTCTTCTACATACAGTTATTCGTTTCATAACGATTAACTAAATCATGGGAGTTACACTCCGAGAGCATACATAGCCAGACGTAGGCACTCTCTTCTACATACAGTTATTCGTTTCATAACGATTAACTAAATCATGGGAGTTACACTCCGAGAGCATAGCCAGACGCAGGCACTCTCTTCTACATACAGTTATTCGTTTCATAACGATTAACTAAATCATGGGAGTTACACTCCGAGAGCATAGCCAGACGCAGGCACTCTCTTCTACATACAGTTATTCGTTTCATAACGATTAACTAAATCATGGGAGTTACACTCCGAGAGCATAGCCAGACGCAGGCACTCTCTTCTACATACAGTTATTCGTTTCATAACGATTAACTAAATCATGGGAGTTACACTCCGAGAGCATAGCCAGACGCAGGCACTCTCTTCTACATACAGTTATTCGTTTCGTAACGATTAACTAAATCATGGGAGTTACACTCCGAGAGCATAGCCAGACGCAGGCACTCTCTTCTACATACAGTTATTCGTTTCATAACGATTAACTAAATCATGGGAGTTACACTCCGAGAGCATAGCCAGACGCAGGCACTCTCTTCTACATACAGTTATTCGTTTCATAACGATTAACTAAATCATGGGAGTTACACTCCGAGAGCATAGCCAGACGCAGGCACTCTCTTCAACATACAGTTATTCGTTTCATAACGATTAACTAAATCATGGGAGTTACACTCCGAGAGCATACATAGCCAGACGTAGGCACTCTCTTCAACATACAGTTATTCGTTTCATAACGATTAACTAAATCATGGGAGTTACACTCCGAGAGCATAGCCAGACGCAGGCACTCTCTTCAACATACAGTTATTCGTTTCATAAAGATTAACTAAATCATGGGAGTTACACTCCGAGAGCATACATAGCCAGACGTAGGCACTCTCTTCTACATACAGTTATTCGTTTCATAACGATTAACTAAATCATGGGAGTTACACTCCGAGAGCATAGCCAGACGCAGGCACTCTCTTCAACATACAGTTATTCGTTTCGTAACGATTAACTAAATCATGGGAGTTACACTCCGAGAGCATAGCCAGACGCAGGCACTCTCTTCTACATACAGTTATTCGTTTCATAACGATTAACTAAATCATGGGAGTTAAACTCCGAGAGCATAGCCAGACGCAGGCACTCTCTTCAACATACAGTTATTCGTTTCATAACGATTAACTAAATCATGGGAGTTACACTCCGAGAGCATAGCCAGATGCAGGCACTCTCTTCAACATACAGTTATTCGTTTCATAACGATTAACTAAATCATGGGAGTTACACTCCGAGAGCATACATAGCCAGACGTAGGCACTCTCTTCTACATACAGTTATTCGTTTCATAACGATTAACTAAATCATGGGAGTTACACTCCGAGAGCATAGCCAGACGCAGGCACTCTCTTCAACATACAGTTATTCGTTTCATAACGATTAACTAAATCATGGGAGTTACACTCCGAGAGCATAGCCAGACGTAGGCACTCTCTTCTACATACAGTTATTCGTTTCATAACGATTAACTAAATCATGGGAGTTACACTCCGAGAGCATAGCCAGACGCAGGCACTCTTTTCAACATACAGTTATTCGTTTCATAACGATTAACTAAATCATGGGAGTTACACTCCGAGAGCATAGCCAGACACAGGCACTCTCTTCAACATACAGTTATTCGTTTCATAACGATTAACTTAATCATGGGAGTTACACTCCGAGAGCATACATAGCCAGACGTAGGCACTCTCTTCTACATACAGTTATTCGTTTCGTAACGATTAACTAAATCATGGGAGTTACACTCCGAGAGCATACATAGCCAGACGTAGGCACTCTCTTCTACATACAGTTATTCGTTTCATAACGATTAACTAAATCATGGGAGTTACACTCCGAGAGCATAGCCAGACGCAGGCACTCTCTTTAACATACAGTTATTCGTTTCATAACGATTAACTAAATCATGGGAGTTACACTCCGAGAGCATAGCCAGACGCAGGCACTCTCTTCAACATACAGTTATTCGTTTCATAACGATTAACTAAATCATGGGAGTTACACTCCGAGAGCATAGCCAGACGCAGGCTCTCTCTTAAACATACAGTTATTCGTTTCATAACGATTAACTAAATCATGGGAGTTACACTCCGAGAGCATACATAGCCAGACGTAGGCACTCTCTTCTACATACAGTTATTCGTTTCATAACGATTAACTAAATCATGGGAGTTACACTCCGAGATCATAGCCAGACGCAGACACTCTCTTCAACATACAGTTATTCGTTTCATAACGATTAACTAAATCATGGGAGTTACACTCCGAGAGCATAGCCAGATGCAGGCACTCTCTTCAACATACAGTTATTCGTTTCATAACGATTAACTAAATCATGGGAGTTACACTCCGAGAGCATACATAGCCAGACGTAGGCACTCTCTTCTACATACAGTTATTCGTTTCATAACGATTAACTAAATCATGGGAGTTACACTCCGAGAGCATAGCCAGACGCAGGCACTCTCTTCAACATACAGTTATTCGTTTCATAACGATTAACTAAATCATGGGAGTTACACTCCGAGAGCATAGCCAGACGCAGGCACTCTCTTCAACATACAGTTATTCGTTTCATAACGATTAACTAAATCATGGGAGTTACACTCCGAGAGCATAGCCAGACGCAGGCACTCTCTTCAACATACAGTTATTCGTTTCATAACGATTAACTAAATCATGGGAGTTACACTCCGAGAGCATAGCCAGACGTAGGCACTCTCTTCTACATACAGTTATTCGTTTCATAACGATTAACTAAATCATGGGAGTTACACTCGAGAGCATAGCCAGACGCAGGCACTCTCTTCAACATACAGTTATTCGTTTCATAACGATTAACTAAATCATGGGAGTTACACTCCGAGAGCATAGCCAGACACAGGCACTCTCTTCAACATACAGTTATTCGTTTCATAACGATTAACTAAATCATGGGAGTTACACTCCGAGAGCATACATAGCCAGACGTAGGCACTCTCTTCAACATACAGTTATTCGTTTCATAACGATTAACTAAATCATGGGAGTTACACTCCGAGAGCATACATAGCCAGACGTAGGCACTCTCTTCTACATACAGTTATTCGTTTCATAACGATTAACTAAATCATGGGAGTTACACTCCGACAGCATAGCCAGACGCAGGCACTCTCTTCAACATACAGTTATTCGTTTCATAACGATTAACTAAATCATGGGAGTTACACTCCGAGAGCATACATAGCCAGACGTAGGCACTCTCTTCTACATACAGTTATTCGTTTCATAACGATTAACTAAATCATGGGAGTTACACTCCGAGAGCATAGCCAGACGCAGGCACTCTCTTCAACATACAGTTATTCGTTTCATAACGATTAACTAAATCATGGGAGTTACACTCCGAGAGCATACATAGCCAGACGTAGGCACTCTCTTCTACATACAGTTATTCGTTTCATAACGATTAACTAAATCATGGGAGTTACACTCCGAGAGCATAGCCAGACGCAGGCACTCTCTTCAACATACAGTTATTCGTTTCATAACGATTAACTAAATCATGGGAGTTACACTCCGAGAGCATAGCCAGACGCAGGCACTCTCTTCAACATACAGTTATTCGTTTCATAACGATTAACTAAATCATGGGAGTTACACTCCGAGAGCATACATAGCCAGACGGAGGCACTCTCTTCTACATACAGTTATTCGTTTCATAACGATTAACTAAATCATGGGAGTTACACTCCGAGAGCATAGCCAGACGCAGGCACTCTCTTCAACATACAGTTATTCGTTTCATAACGATTAACTAAATCATGGGAGTTACACTCCGAGAGCATAGCCAGACGCAGGCACTCTCTTCTACATACAGTTATTCGTTTCATAACGATTAACTAAATCATGGGAGTTACACTCCGAGAGCATAGCCAGACGCAGGCACTCTCTTCAACATACAGTTATTCGTTTCATAACGATTAACTAAATCATGGGAGTTACACTCCGAGAGCATACATAGCCAGACGTAGGCACTCTCTTCTACATACAGTTATTCGTTTCATAACGATTAACTAAATCATGGGAGTTACACTCCGAGAGCATAGCCAGACGCAGGCACTCTCTTCAACATACAGTTATTCGTTTCATAACGATTAACTAAATCATGGGAGTTACACTCCGAGAGCATAGCCAGACGCAGGCACTCTCTTCAACATACAGTTATTCGTTTCATAACGATTAACTAAATCATGGGAGTTACACTCCGAGAGCATACATAGCCAGACGTAGGCACTCTCTTCTACATACAGTTATTCGTTTCATAACGATTAACTAAATCATGGGAGTTACACTCCGAGAGCATAGCCAGACGCAGGCACTCTCTTCAACATACAGTTATTCGTTTCGTAACGATTAACTAAATCATGGGAGTTACACTCCGAGAGCATAGCCAGACGCAGGCACTCTCTTCTACATACAGTTATTCGTTTCATAACGATTAACTAAATCATGGGAGTTAAACTCCGAGAGCATAGCCAGACGCAGGCACTCTCTTCAACATACAGTTATTCGTTTCATAACGATTAACTAAATCATGGGAGTTACACTCCGAGAGCATAGCCAGATGCAGACACTCTCTTCAACATACAGTTATTCGTTTCATAACGATTAACTAAATCATGGGAGTTACACTCCGAGAGCATACATAGCCAGACGCAGGCACTCTCTTCAACATACAGTTATTCGTTTCATAACGATTAACTAAATCATGGGAGTTACACTCCGAGAGCATAGCCAGACACAGGCACTCTCTTCAACATACAGTTATTCGTTTCATAACGATTAACTAAATCATGGGAGTTACACTCCGAGAGCATACATAGCCAGACGTAGGCACTCTCTTCAACATACAGTTATTCGTTTCATAACGATTAACTAAATCATGGGAGTTACACTCCGAGAGCATAGCCAGACGCAGGCACTCTCTTCAACATACAGTTATTCGTTTCATAACGATTAACTAAATCATGGGAGTTACACTCCGAGAGCATAGCCAGACGCAGGCACTCTCTTCTACATACAGTTATTCGTTTCATAACGATTAACTAAATCATGGGAGTTACACTCCGAGAGCATAGCCAGACGCAGGCACTCTCTTCAACATACAGTTATTCGTTTTATAACGATTAACTAAATCATGGGAGTTACACTCCGAGAGCATAGCCAGACGCAGGCACTCTCTTAAACATACAGTTATTCGTTTCATAACGATTAACTAAATCATGGGAGTTACACTCCGAGAGCATACATAGCCAGACGTAGGCACTCTCTTCTACATACAGTTATTCGTTTCATAACGATTAACTAAATCATGGGAGTTACACTCCGAGAGCATAGCCAGACGCAGGCACTCTCTTCAACATACAGTTATTCGTTTCATAACGATTAACTAAATCATGGGAGTTACACTCCGAGAGCATAGCCAGACGTAGGCACTCTCTTCTACATACAGTTATTCGTTTCATAACGATTAACTAAATCATGGGAGTTACACTCCGAGAGCATAGCCAGACGCAGGCACTCTCTTCAACATACAGTTATTCGTTTCATAACGATTAACTAAATCATGGCAGTTACACTCCGAGAGCATAGCCAGACGCAGGCACTCTCTTCTACATACAGTTATTCGTTTCACAACGATTAACTAAATCATGGGAGTTACACTCCGAGAGCATAGCCAGACGCAGGCACTCTCTTCAACATACAGTTATTCGTTTCATAACGATTAAATAAATCATGGGGGTTACACTCCGAGAGCATACATAGCCAGACGTAGGCACTCTCTTCTACATACAGTTATTCGTTTCATAACGATTAACTAAATCATGGGAGTTACACTCCGAGAGCATACATAGCCAGACGTAGGCACTCTCTTCTACATACAGTTATTCGTTTCATAACGATTAACTAAATCATGGGAGTTACACTCCGAGAGCATAGCCAGACGCAGGCACTCTCTTCAACATACAGTTATTCGTTTCATAACGATTAACTAAATCATGGGAGTTACACTCCGAGAGCATACATAGCCAGACGTAGGCACTCTCTTCTACATACAGTTATTCGTTTCATAACGATTAACTAAATCATGGGAGTTACACTCCGAGAGCATAGCCAGACGCAGGCACTCTCTTCAACATACAGTTATTCGTTTCATAACGATTAACTAAATCATGGGAGTTACACTCCGAGAGCATAGCCAGACGCAGGCACTCTCTTCAACATACAGTTATTCGTTTCATAACGATTAACTAAATCATGGGAGTTACACTCCGAGAGCATACATAGCCAGACGGAGGCACTCTCTTCTACATACAGTTATTCGTTTCATAACGATTAACTAAATCATGGGAGTTACACTCCGAGAGCATAGCCAGACGCAGGCACTCTCTTCAACATACAGTTATTCGTTTCATAACGATTAACTAAATCATGGGAGTTACACTCCGAGAGCATAGCCAGACGCAGGCACTCTCTTCAACATACAGTTATTCGTTTCATAACGATTAACTAAATCATGGGAGTTACACTCCGAGAGCATACATAGCCAGACGTAGGCACTCTCTTCTACATACAGTTATTCGTTTCATAACGATTAACTAAATCATGGGAGTTACACTCCGAGAGCATAGCCAGACGCAGGCACTCTCTTCAACATACAGTTATTCGTTTCATAACGATTAACTAAATCATGGGAGTTACACTCCGAGAGCATACATAGCCAGACGTAGGCACTCTCTTCTACATACAGTTATTCGTTTCATAACGATTAACTAAATCATGGGAGTTACACTCCGAGAGCATAGCCAGACGCAGGCACTCTCTTCAACATACAGTTATTCGTTTCATAACGATTAACTAAATCATGGGAGTTACACTCCGAGAGCATAGCCAGACGCAGGCACTCTCTTCAACATACAGTTATTCGTTTCATAACGATTAACTAAATCATGGGAGTTACACTCCGAGAGCATACATAGCCAGACGTAGGCACTCTCTTCTACATACAGTTATTCGTTTCATAACGATTAACTAAATCATGGGAGTTACACTCCGAGAGCATAGCCAGACGCAGGCACTCTCTTCAACATACAGTTATTCGTTTCGTAACGATTAACTAAATCATGGGAGTTACACTCCGAGAGCATAGCCAGACGCAGGCACTCTCTTCAACATACAGTTATTCGTTTCATAACGATTAACTAAATCATGGGAGTTAAACTCCGAGAGCATAGCCAGACGCAGGCACTCTCTTCAACATACAGTTATTCGTTTCATAACGATTAACTAAATCATGGGAGTTACACTCCGAGAGCATAGCCAGATGCAGACACTCTCTTCAACATACAGTTATTCGTTTCATAACGATTAACTAAATCATGGGAGTTACACTCCGAGAGCATACATAGCCAGACGTAGGCACTCTCTTCTACATACAGTTATTCGTTTCATAACGATTAACTAAATCATGGGAGTTACACTCCGAGAGCATAGCCAGACACAGGCACTCTCTTCAACATACACTTATTCGTTTCATAACGATTAACTAAATCATGGGAGTTACACTCCGAGAGCATACATAGCCAGACGTAGGCACTCTCTTCAACATACAGTTATTCGTTTCATAACGATTAACTAAATCATGGGAGTTACACTCCGAGAGCATAGCCAGACGCAGGCACTCTCTTCAACATACAGTTATTCGTTTCATAACGATTAACTAAATCATGGGAGTTACACTCCGAGAGCATAGCCAGACGCAGGCACTCTCTTCTACATACAGTTATTCGTTTCATAACGATTAACTAAATCATGGGAGTTACACTCCGAGAGCATACATAGCCAGACGGAGGCACTCTCTTCTACATACAGTTATTCGTTTCATAACGATTAACTAAATCATGGGAGTTACACTCCGAGAGCATAGCCAGACGCAGGCACTCTCTTCAACATACAGTTATTCGTTTCATAACGATTAACTAAATCATGGGAGTTACACTCCGAGAGCATAGCCAGACGCAGGCACTCTCTTCAACATACAGTTATTCGTTTCATAACGATTAACTAAATCATGGGAGTTACACTCCGAGAGCATACATAGCCAGACGTAGGCACTCTCTTCTACATACAGTTATTCGTTTCATAACGATTAACTAAATCATGGGAGTTACACTCCGAGAGCATAGCCAGACGCAGGCACTCTCTTCAACATACAGTTATTCGTTTCATAACGATTAACTAAATCATGGGAGTTACACTCCGAGAGCATACATAGCCAGACGTAGGCACTCTCTTCTACATACAGTTATTCGTTTCATAACGATTAACTAAATCATGGGAGTTACACTCCGAGAGCATAGCCAGACGCAGGCACTCTCTTCAACATACAGTTATTCGTTTCATAACGATTAACTAAATCATGGGAGTTACACTCCGAGAGCATAGCCAGACGCAGGCACTCTCTTCAACATACAGTTATTCGTTTCATAACGATTAACTAAATCATGGGAGTTACACTCCGAGAGCATACATAGCCAGACGTAGGCACTCTCTTCTACATACAGTTATTCGTTTCATAACGATTAACTAAATCATGGGAGTTACACTCCGAGAGCATAGCCAGACGCAGGCACTCTCTTCAACATACAGTTATTCGTTTCGTAACGATTAACTAAATCATGGGAGTTACACTCCGAGAGCATAGCCAGACGCAGGCACTCTCTTCAACATACAGTTATTCGTTTTATAACGATTAACTAAATCATGGGAGTTACACTCCGAGAGCATAGCCAGACGCAGGCACTCTCTTAAACATACAGTTATTCGTTTCATAACGATTAACTAAATCATGGGAGTTACACTCCGAGAGCATACATAGCCAGACGTAGGCACTCTCTTCTACATACAGTTATTCGTTTCATAACGATTAACTAAATCATGGGAGTTACACTCCGAGAGCATAGCCAGACGCAGACACTCTCTTCAACATACAGTTATTCGTTTCATAACGATTAACTAAATCATGGGAGTTACACTCCGAGAGCATAGCCAGACGTAGGCACTCTCTTCTACATACAGTTATTCGTTTCATAACGATTAACTAAATCATGGGAGTTACACTCCGAGAGCATAGCCAGACGCAGGCACTCTCTTCAACATACAGTTATTCGTTTCATAACGATTAACTAAATCATGGCAGTTACACTCCGAGAGCATAGCCAGACGCAGGCACTCTCTTCTACATACAGTTATTCGTTTCACAACGATTAACTAAATCATGGGAGTTACACTCCGAGAGCATAGCCAGACGCAGGCACTCTCTTCAACATACAGTTATTCGTTTCATAACGATTAAATAAATCATGGGGGTTACACTCCGAGAGCATACATAGCCAGACGTAGGCACTCTCTTCTACATACAGTTATTCGTTTCATAACGATTAACTAAATCATGGGAGTTACACTCCGAGAGCATAGCCAGACGCAGGCACTCTCTTCAACATACAGTTATTCGTTTCATAACGATTAACTTAATCATGGGAGTTACACCCCGAGAGCATACATAGCCAGACGTAGGCACTCTCTTCTACATACAGTTATTCGTTTCATAACGATTAACTAAATCATGGGAGTTACACTCCGAGAGCATAGCCAGACGCAGGCACTCTCTTCAACATACAGTTATTCGTTTCATAACGATTAACTAAATCATGGGAGTTACACTCCGAGAGCATAGCCAGACGCAGGCACTCTCTTCAACATACAGTTATTCGTTTCATAACGATTAACTAAATCATGGGAGTTACACTCCGAGAGCATACATAGCCAAACGTAGGCACTCTCTTCAACATACAGTTATTCGTTTCATAACGATTAACTAAATCATGGGAGTTACACTCCGAGAGCATACATAGCCAGACGTAGGCACTCTCTTCTACATACAGTTATTCGTTTCATAACGATTAACTAAATCATGGGAGTTACACTCCGAGAGCATACATAGCCAGACGTAGGCACTCTCTTCTACATACAGTTATTCGTTTCATAACGATTAACTAAATCATGGGAGTTACACTCCGAGAGCATAGCCAGACGCAGGCACTCTCTTCAACATACAGTTATTCGTTTCATAACGATTAACTAAATCATGGGAGTTACACTCCGAGAGCATAGCCAGACGCAGGCACTCTCTTCAACATACAGTTATTCGTTTCATAACGATTAACTAAATCATGGGAGTTACACTCCGAGAGCATACATAGCCAAACGTAGGCACTCTCTTCTACATACAGTTATTCGTTTCATAACGATTAACTAAATCATGGGAGTTACACTCCGAGAGCATAGCCAGACGCAGGCACTCTCTTCAACATACAGTTATTCGTTTCATAACGATTAACTAAATCATGGCAGTTACACTCCGAGAGCATAGCCAGACGCAGGCACTCTCTTCTACATACAGTTATTCGTTTCACAACGATTAACTAAATCATGGGAGTTACACTCCGAGAGCATAGCCAGACGCAGGCACTCTCTTCAACATACAGTTATTCGTTTCATAACGATTAACTAAATCATGGGAGTTACACTCCGAGAGCATACATAGCCAAACGTAGGCACTCTCTTCTACATACAGTTATTCGTTTCATAACGATTAACTAAATCATGGGAGTTACACTCCGAGAGCATAGCCAGACGCAGGCACTCTCTTCAACATACAGTTATTCGTTTCATAACGATTAACTAAATCATGGCAGTTACACTCCGAGAGCATAGCCAGACGCAGGCACTCTCTTCTACATACAGTTATTCGTTTCACAACGATTAACTAAATCATGGGAGTTACACTCCGAGAGCATAGCCAGACGCAGGCACTCTCTTCAACATACAGTTATTCGTTTCATAACGATTAACTAAATCATGGGAGTTACACTCCGAGAGCATACATAGCCAGACGCAGTCACTCTCTTCTACATACAGTTATTCGTTTCATAACGATTAACTAAATCATGGGAGTTACACTCCGAGAGCATAGCCAGACGCAGGCACTCTCTTCAACATACAGTTATTCGTTTCATAACGATTAACTAAATCATGGGAGTTACACTCCGAGAGCATAGCCAGACGCAGGCACTCTCTTCAACATACAGTTATTCGTTTCATAACGATTAACTAAATCATGGGAGTTACACTCCGAGAGCATAGCCAGACGCAGGCACTCTCTTCTACATACAGTTATTCGTTTCATAACGATTAACTAAATCATGGGAGTTACACTCCGAGAGCATAGCCAGACGCAGGCACTCTCTTCTACATACAGTTATTCGTTTCATAACGATTAACTAAATCATGGGAGTTACACTCCGAGAGCATAGCCAGACGCAGGCACTCTCTTCAACATACAGTTATTCGTTTCATAACGATTAACTAAATCATGGGAGTTACACTCCGAGAGCATACATAGCCAGACGTAGGCACTCTCTTCTACATACAGTTATTCGTTTCATAACGATTAACTAAATCATGGGAGTTACACTCCGAGAGCATACATAGCCAGACGTAGGCACTCTCTTCTACATACAGTTATTCGTTTCATAACGATTAACTAAATCATGGGAGTTACACTCCGAGAGCATAGCCAGACGCAGGCACTCTCTTCTACATACAGTTATTCGTTTCATAACGATTAACTAAATCATGGGAGTTACACTCCGAGAGCATACATAGCCAGACGTAGGCACTCTCTTCTACATACAGTTATTCGTTTCATAACGATTAACTAAATCATGGGAGTTACACTCCGAGAGCATAGCCAGACGCAGGCACTCTCTTCAACATACAGTTATTCGTTTCATAACGATTAACTAAATCATGGGAGTTACACTCCGAGAGCATACATAGCCAGACGTAGGCACTCTCTTCTACATACAGTTATTCGTTTCATAACGATTAACTAAATCATGGGAGTTACACTCCGAGAGCATAGCCAGACGCAGGCACTCTCTTCAACATACAGTTATTCGTTTCATAACGATTAACTAAATCATGGGAGTTACACTCCGAGAGCATAGCCAGACGCAGGCACTCTCTTCAACATACAGTTATTCGTTTCATAACGATTAAATAAATCATGGGAGTTACACTCCGAGAGCATACATAGCCAGACGTAGGCACTCTCTTCTACATACAGTTATTCGTTTCATAACGATTAACTAAATCATGGGAGTTACACTCCGAGAGCATAGCCAGACGCAGGCACTCTCTTCAACATACAGTTATTCGTTTCATAACGATTAACTTAATCATGGGAGTTACACCCCGAGAGCATACATAGCCAGACGTAGGCACTCTCTTCTACATACAGTTATTCGTTTCATAACGATTAACTAAATCATGGGAGTTACACTCCGAGAGCATAGCCAAACGCAGGCACTCTCTTCAACATACAGTTATTCGTTTCATAACGATTAACTAAATCATGGGAGTTACACTCCGAGAGCATACATAGCCAGACGTAGGCACTCTCTTCTACATACAGTTATTCGTTTCATAACGATTAACTAAATCATGGGAGTTACACTCCGAGAGCATACATAGCCAGACGTAGGCACTCTCTTTTACATACAGTTATTCGTTTCATAACGATTAACTAAATCATGGGAGTTACACTCCGAGAGCATAGCCAGACGCAGGCACTCTCTTCAACATACAGTTATTCGTTTCATAACGATTAACTAAATCATGGGAGTTACACTCCGAGAGCATAGCCAGACGCAGGCACTCTCTTCAACATACAGTTATTCGTTTCATAACGATTAACTAAATCATGGGAGTTACACTCCGAGAGCATACATAGCCAAACGTAGGCACTCTCTTCTACATACAGTTATTCGTTTCATAACGATTAACTAAATCATGGGAGTTACACTCCGAGAGCATAGCCAGACGCAGGCACTCTCTTCAACATACAGTTATTCGTTTCATAACGATTAACTAAATCATGGCAGTTACACTCCGAGAGCATAGCCAGACGCAGGCACTCTGTTCTACATACAGTTATTCGTTTCACAACGATTAACTAAATCATGGGAGTTACACTCCGAGAGCATAGCCAGACGCAGGCACTCTCTTCAACATACAGTTATTCGTTTCATAACGATTAACTAAATCATGGGAGTTACACTCCGAGAGCATACATAGCCAGACGCAGGCACTCTCTTCTACATACAGTTATTCGTTTCATAACGATTAACTAAATCATGGGAGTTACACTCCGAGAGCATAGCCAGACGCAGGCACTCTCTTCAACATACAGTTATTCGTTTCATAACGATTAACTAAATCATGGGAGTTACACTCCGAGAGCATAGCCAGACGCAGGCACTCTCTTCAACATACAGTTATTCGTTTCATAACGATTAACTAAATCATGGGAGTTACACTCCGAGAGCATAGCCAGACGCAGGCACTCTCTTCTACATACAGTTATTCGTTTCATAACGATTAACTAAATCATGGGAGTTACACTCCGAGAGCATAGCCAGACGCAGGCACTCTCTTCAACATGCAGTTATTCGTTTCATAACGATTATCTAAATCATGGGAGTTACACTCCGAGAGCATAGCCAGACGCAGGCACTCTCTTCAACATACAGTTATTCGTTTCATAACGATTAACTAAATCATGGGAGTTACACTCCGAGAGCATACATAGCCAGACGTAGGCACTCTCTTCTACATACAGTTATTCGTTTCATAACGATTAACTAAATCATGGGAGTTACACTCCGAGAGCATACATAGCCAGACGTAGGCACTCTCTTCTACATACAGTTATTCGTTTCATAACGATTAACTAAATCATGGGAGTTACACTCCGAGAGCATAGCCAGACGCAGGCACTCTCTTCTACATACAGTTATTCGTTTCATAACGATTAACTAAATCATGGGAGTTACACTCCGAGAGCATAGCCAGACGCAGGCACTCTCTTCAACATACAGTTATTCGTTTCATAACGATTAACTAAATCATGGGAGTTACACTCCGAGAGCATAGCCAGACGCAGGCACTCTCTTCTACATACAGTTATTCGTTTCATAACGATTAACTAAATCATGGGAGTTACACTCCGAGAGCATAGCCAGACGCAGGCACTCTCTTCAACATACAGTTATTCGTTTCATAACGATTAACTAAATCATGGGAGTTACACCCCGAGAGCATACATAGCCAGACGTAGGCACTCTCTTCTACATACAGTTATTCGTTTCATAACGATTAACTAAATCATGGGAGTTACACTCCGAGAGCATAGCCAGACGCAGGCACTCTCTTCAACATACAGTTATTCGTTTCATAACGATTAACTAAATCATGGGAGTTACACTCCGAGAGCATACATAGCCAGACGTAGGCACTCTCTTCTACATACAGTTATTCGTTTCATAACGATTAACTAAATCATGGGAGTTACACTCCGAGAGCATAGCCAGACGCAGGCACTCTCTTCAACATACAGTTATTCGTTTCATAACTATTAACTAAATCATGGGAGTTACACTCCGAGAGCATAGCCGGACCCAGGCACTCTCTTCAACATACAGTTATTCGTTTCATAACGATTAACTAAATCATGGGAGTTACACTCCGAGAGCATACATAGCCAGACGTAGGCACTCTCTTCTACATACAGTTATTCGTTTCATAACGATTAACTAAATCATGGGAGTTACACTCCGAGAGCATAGCCAGACGCAGGCACTCTCTTCAACATACAGTTATTCGTTTCATAACGATTAACTAAATCATGGGAGTTACACCCCGAGAGCATACATAGCCAGACGTAGGCACTCTCTTCTACATACAGTTATTCGTTTCATAACGATTAACTAAATCATGGGCGTTACACTCCGAGAGCATAGCCAGACGCAGGCACTATCTTCAACATACAGTTATTCGTTTCATAACGATTAACTAAATCATGGGAGTTACACCCCGAGAGCATACATAGCCAGACGTAGGCACTCTCTTCTACATACAGTTATTCGTTTCATAACGATTAACTAAATCATGGGAGTTACACTCCGAGAGCATAGCCAGACGCAGGCACTCTCTTCAACATACAGTTATTCGTTTCATAACGATTAACTAAATCATGGGAGTTACACTCCGAGAGCATACATAGCCAAACGTAGGCACTCTCTTCTACATACAGTTATTCGTTTCATAACGATTAACTAAATCATGGGAGTTACACTCCGAGAGCATAGCCAGACGCAGGCACTCTCTTCAACATACAGTTATTCGTTTCATAACGATTAACTAAATCATGGGAGTTACACTCCGAGAGCATAGCCAGACGCAGGCACTCTCTTCTACATACAGTTATTCGTTTCATAACGATTAACTAAATCATGGGAGTTACACTCCGAGAGCATAGCCAGACGCAGGCACTCTCTTCTACATACAGTTATTCGTTTCATAACGATTAACTAAATCATGGGAGTTACACTCCGAGAGCATAGCCAGACGCAGGCACTCTCTTCAACATACAGTTATTCGTTTCATAACGATTAACTAAATCATGGGAGTTACACTCCGAGAGCATACATAGCCAGACGTAGGCACTCTCTTCTACATACAGTTATTCGTTTCATAACGATTAACTAAATCATGGGAGTTACACTCCGAGAGCATAGCCAGACGCAGGCACTCTCTTCAACATACAGTTATTCGTTTCATAACGATTAACTAAATCATGGGAGTTACACCCCGAGAGCATACATAGCCAGACGTAGGCACTCTCTTCTACATACAGTTATTCGTTTCATAACGATTAACTAAATCATGGGAGTTACACTCCGAGAGCATAGCCAGACGCAGGCACTCTCTTCAACATACAGTTATTCGTTTCATAACGATTAACTAAATCATGGGAGTTACACTCCGAGAGCATAGCCAGACGCAGGCACTCTCTTCAACATACAGTTATTCGTTTCATAACGATTAACTAAATCATGGGAGTTACACCCCGAGAGCATACATAGCCAGACGTAGGCACTCTCTTCTAAATACAGTTATTCGTTTCATAACGATTAACTAAATCATGGGAGTTACACTCCGAGAGCATAGCCAGACGCAGGCACTCTCTTCAACATACAGTTATTCGTTTCATAACGATTAACTAAATCATGGGAGTTACACTCCGAGAGCATACATAGCCAGACGTAGGCACTCTCTTCTACATACAGTTATTCGTTTCATAACGATTAACTAAATCATGGGAGTTACACTCCGAGAGCATAGCCAGACGCAGGCACTCTCTTCAACATACAGTTATTCGTTTCATAACGATTAACTAAATCATGGGAGTTACACCCCGAGAGCATACATAGCCAGACGTAGGCACTCTCTTCTACATACAGTTATTCGTTTCATAACGATTAACTAAATCATGGGAGTTACACTCCGAGAGCATAGCCAGACGCAGGCACTCTCTTCAACATACAGTTATTCGTTTCATAACGATTAACTAAATCATGGGAGTTACACTCCGAGAGCATAGCCAGACGCAGGCACTCTCTTCAACATACAGTTATTCGTTTCATAACGATTAACTAAATCATGGGAGTTACACTCCGAGAGCATAGCCAGACGCAGGCACTCTCTTCAACATACAGTTATTCGTTTCATAACGATTAACTAAATCATTGGAGTTACACTCCGGGAGCATAGCCAGACGCAGGCACTCTCTTCAACATACAGTTATTCGTTTCATAACGATTAACTAAATCATGGGAGTTACACTCCGAGAGCATAGCCAGACGCAGGCACTCTCTTCAACATACAGTTATTCGTTTCATAACGATTAACTAAATCATGGGAGTTACACTCCGAGAGCATAGCCAGACGCAGGCACTCTCTTCTACATACAGTTATTCGTTTCATAACGATTAACTAAATCATGGGAGTTACACTCCGAGAGCATAGCCAGACGCAGGCACTCTCTTCAACATACAGTTATTCGTTTCATAACGATTAACTAAATCATGGGAGTTACACTCCGAGAGCATAGCCAGACGCAGGCACTCTCTTCAACATACAGTTATTCGTTTCATAACGATTAACTAAATCATGGGAGTTACACTCCGAGAGCATACATAGCCAGACGTAGGCACTCTCTTCTACATACAGTTATTCGTTTCATAACGATTAACTAAATCATGGGAGTTACACTCCGAGAGCATAGCCAGACGCAGGCACTCTCTTCAACATACAGTTATTCGTTTCATAACGATTAACTAAATCATGGGAGTTACACTCCGAGAGCATAGCCAGACGCAGGCACTCTCTTCAACATACAGTTATTCGTTTCATAACGATTAACTAAATCATGGGAGTTACACTCCGAGAGCATAGCCAGACGCAGGCACTCTCTTCAACATACAGTTATTCGTTTCATAACGATTAACTAAATCATGGGAGTTACACTCCGAGAGCATAGCCAGACGCAGGCACTCTCTTCAACATACAGTTATTCGTTTCATAACGATTAACTAAATCATGGGAGTTACACTCCGAGAGCATAGCCAGACGCAGGCACTCTCTTCAACATACAGTTATTCGTTTCATAACGATTAACTAAATCATGGGAGTTACACTCCGAGAGCATAGCCAGACGCAGGCACTCTCTTCTACATACAGTTATTCGTTTCATAACGATTAACTAAATCATGGGAGTTACACTCCGAGAGCATAGCCAGACGCAGGCACTCTCTTCAACATACAGTTATTCGTTTCATAACGATTAACTAAATCATGGGAGTTACACTCCGAGAGCATAGCCAGACGCAGGCACTCTCTTCAACATACAGTTATTCGTTTCATAACGATTAACTAAATCATGGGAGTTACACTCCGAGAGCATAGCCAGACGCAGGCACTCTCTTCAACATACAGTTATTCGTTTCATAACGATTAACTAAATCATGGGAGTTACACTCCGAGAGCATAGCCAGACGCAGGCACTCTCTTCAACATACAGTTATTCGTTTCATAACGATTAACTAAATCATTGGAGTTACACTCCGGGAGCATAGCCAGACGCAGGCACTCTCTTCAACATACAGTTATTCGTTTCATAACGATTAACTAAATCATGGGAGTTACACTCCGAGAGCATAGCCAGACGCAGGCACTCTCTTCAACATACAGTTATTCGTTTCATAACGATTAACTAAATCATGGGAGTTACACTCCGAGAGCATAGCCAGACGCAGGCACTCTCTTCTACATACAGTTATTCGTTTCATAACGATTAACTAAATCATGGGAGTTACACTCCGAGAGCATAGCCAGACGCAGGCACTCTCTTCAACATACAGTTATTCGTTTCATAACGATTAACTAAATCATGGGAGTTACACTCCGAGAGCATAGCCAGACGCAGGCACTCTCTTCAACATACAGTTATTCGTTTCATAACGATTAACTAAATCATGGGAGTTACACTCCGAGAGCATACATAGCCAGACGTAGGCACTCTCTTCTACATACAGTTATTCGTTTCATAACGATTAACTAAATCATGGGAGTTACACTCCGAGAGCATAGCCAGACGCAGGCACTCTCTTCAACATACAGTTATTCGTTTCATAACGATTAACTAAATCATGGGAGTTACACCCCGAGAGCATACATAGCCAGACGTAGGCACTCTCTTCTACATACAGTTATTCGTTTCATAACGATTAACTAAATCATGGGAGTTACACTCCGAGAGCATAGCCAGACGCAGGCACTCTCTTCTACATACAGTTATTCGTTTCATAACGATTAACTAAATCATGGGAGTTACACTCCGAGAGCATAGCCAGACGCAGGCACTCTCTTCAACATACAGTTATTCGTTTCATAACGATTAACTAAATCATGGGAGTTACACTCCGAGAGCATACATAGCCAAACGTAGGCACTCTCTTCTACATACAGTTATTCGTTTCATAACGATTAACTAAATCATGGGAGTTACACTCCGAGAGCATAGCCAGACGCAGGCACTCTCTTCAACATACAGTTATTCGTTTCATAACGATTAACTAAATCATGGGAGTTACACTCCGAGAGCATAGCCAGACGCAGGCACTCTCTTCTACATACAGTTATTCGTTTCATAACGATTAACTACATCATGGGAGTTACACTCCGAGAGCATAGCCAGACGCAGGCACTCTCTTCAACATACAGTTATTCGTTTCATAACGATTAACTAAATCATGGGAGTTACACTCCGAGAGCATAGCCAGACGCAGGCACTCTCTTCAACATACAGTTATTCGTTTCATAACGATTAACTAAATCATGGGAGTTACACTCCGAGAGCATAGCCAGACGCAGGCACTCTCTTCAACATACAGTTATTCGTTTCATAACGATTAACTAAATCATGGGAGTTACACTCCGAGAGCATACATAGCCAAACGTAGGCACTCTCTTCTACATACAGTTATTCGTTTCATAACGATTAACTAAATCATGGGAGTTACACTCCGAGAGCATAGCCAGACGCAGGCACTCTCTTCAACATACAGTTATTCGTTTCATAACGATTAACTAAATCATGGGAGTTACACTCCGAGAGCATAGCCAGACGCAGGCACTCTCTTCTACATACAGTTATTCGTTTCATAACGATTAACTAAATCATGGGAGTTACACTCCGAGAGCATAGCCAGACGCAGGCACTCTCTTCAACATACAGTTATTCGTTTCATAACGATTAACTAAATCATGGGAGTTACACTCCGAGAGCATAGCCAGACGCAGGCACTCTCTTCAACATACAGTTATTCGTTTCATAACGATTAACTAAATCATGGGAGTTACACTCCGAGAGCATACATAGCCAGACGTAGGCACTCTCTTCTACATACAGTTATTCGTTTCATAACGATTAACTAAATCATGGGAGTTACACTCCGAGAGCATAGCCAGACGCAGGCACTCTCTTCAACATACAGTTATTCGTTTCATAACGATTAACTAAATCATGGGAGTTACACCCCGAGAGCATACATAGCCAGACGTAGGCACTCTCTTCTACATACAGTTATTCGTTTCATAACGATTAACTAAATCATGGGAGTTACACTCCGAGAGCATAGCCAGACGCAGGCACTCTCTTCAACATACAGTTATTCGTTTCATAACGATTAACTAAATCATGGGAGTTACACTCCGAGAGCATAGCCAGACGCAGGCACTCTCTTCAACATACAGTTATTCGTTTCATAACGATTAACTAAATCATGGGAGTTACACCCCGAGAGCATACATAGCCAGACGTAGGCACTCTCTTCTACATACAGTTATTCGTTTCATAACGATTAACTAAATCATGGGAGTTACACTCCGAGAGCATAGCCAGACGCAGGCACTCTCTTCAACATACAGTTATTCGTTTCATAACGATTAACTAAATCATGGGAGTTACACTCCGAGAGCATAGCCAGACGCAGGCACTCTCTTCAACATACAGTTATTCGTTTCATAACGATTAACTAAATCATGGGAGTTACACTCCGAGAGCATAGCCAGACGCAGGCACTCTCTTCTACATACAGTTATTCGTTTCATAACGATTAACTAAATCATGGGAGTTACACTCCGAGAGCATAGCCAGACGCAGGCACTCTCTTCAACATACAGTTATTCGTTTCATAACGATTAACTAAATCATGGGAGTTACACTCCGAGAGCATAGCCAGACGCAGGCACTCTCTTCAACATACAGTTATTCGTTTCATAACGATTAACTAAATCATGGGAGTTACACTCCGAGAGCATACATAGCCAGACGTAGGCACTCTCTTCTACATACAGTAATTCGTTTCATAACGATTAACTAAATCATGGGCGTTACACTCCGAGAGCATAGCCAGACGCAGGCACTCTCTTCAACATACAGTTATTCGTTTCATAACGATTAACTAAATCATGGGAGTTACACCCCGAGAGCATACATAGCCAGACGTAGGCACTCTCTTCTACATACAGTTATTCGTTTCATAACGATTAACTAAATCATGGGAGTTACACTCCGAGAGCATAGCCAGACGCAGGCACTCTCTTCAACATAAAGTTATTCGTTTCATAACGATTAACTAAATCATGGGAGTTACACTCCGAGAGCATAGCCAGACGCAGGCACTCTCTTCTACATACAGTTATTCGTTTCATAACGATTAACTAAATCATGGGAGTTACACTCCGAGAGCATAGCCAGACGCAGGCACTCTCTTCAACATACAGTTATTCGTTTCATAACGATTAACTAAATCATGGGAGTTACACTCCGAGAGCATAGCCAGACGCAGGCACTCTCTTCTACATACAGTTAATCGTTTCATAACGATTAACTAAATCATGGGAGTTACACTCCGAGAGCATAGCCAGACGCAGGCACTCTCTTCAACATACAGTTATTCGTTTCATAACGATTAACTAAATCATGGGAGTTACACTCCGAGAGCATAGCCAGACGCAGGCACTCTCTTCAACATACAGTTATTCGTTTCATAACGATTAACTAAATCATGGGAGTTACACTCCGAGAGCATACATAGCCAGACGTAGGCACTCTCTTCTACATACAGTTATTCGTTTCATAACGATTAACTAAATCATGGGAGTTACACTCCGAGAGCATAGCCAGACGCAGGCACTCTCTTCAACATACAGTTATTCGTTTCATAACGATTAACTAAATCATGGGAGTTACACCCCGAGAGCATACATAGCCAGACGCAGGCACTCTCTTCAACATACAGTTATTCGTTTCATAACGATTAACTAAATCATGGGAGTTACACTCCGAGAGCATAGCCAGACGCAGGCACTCTCTTCAACATACAGTTATTCGTTTCATAACGATTAACTAAATCATGGGAGTTACACTCCGAGAGCATAGCCAGACGCAGGCACTCTCTTCAACATACAGTTATTCGTTTCATAACGATTAACTAAATCATGGGAGTTACACTCCGAGAGCATAGCCAGACGCAGGCACTCTCTTCTACGTACAGTTATTCGTTTCATAACGATTAACTAAATCATGGGAGTTACACTCCGAGAGCATAGCCAGACGCAGGCACTCTCTTCAACATACAGTTATTCGTTTCATAACGATTAACTAAATCATGGCAGTTACACTCCGAGAGCATAGCCAGACGCAGGCACTCTCTTCAACATACAGTTATTCGTTTCATAACGATTAACTAAATCATGGCAGTTACACTCAGAGAGCATAGCCAGACGCAGGCACTCTCTTCAACATACAGTTATTCGTTTCATAACGATTAACTAAATCATGGGAGTTACACTCCGAGAGCATACATAGCCAGACGTAGGCACTCTCTTCTACATACAGTTATTCGTTTCATAACGATTAACTAAATCATGGGAGTTACACTCCGAGAGCATAGCCAGACGCAGGCACTCTCTTCAACATACAGTTATTCGTTTCATAACGATTAACTAAATCATGGGAGTTACACTCCGAGAGCATAGCCAGACGCAGGCACTCTCTTCAACATACAGTTATTCGTTTCATAACGATTAACTAAATCATGGGAGTTACACCCCGAGAGCATACATAGCCAGACGTAGGCACTCTCTTCTAAATACAGTTATTCGTTTCATAACGATTAACTAAATCATGGGAGTTACACTCCGAGAGCATAGCCAGACGCAGGCACTCTCTTCAACATACAGTTATTCGTTTCATAACGATTAACTAAATCATGGGAGTTACACTCCGAGAGCATACATAGCCAGACGTAGGCACTCTCTTCTACATACAGTTATTCGTTTCATAACGATTAACTAAATCATGGGAGTTACACTCCGAGAGCATAGCCAGACGCAGGCACTCTCTTCAACATACAGTTATTCGTTTCATAACGATTAACTAAATCATGGGAGTTACACCCCGAGAGCATACATAGCCAGACGTAGGCACTCTCTTCTACATACAGTTATTCGTTTCATAACGATTAACTAAATCATGGGCGTTACACTCCGAGAGCATAGCCAGACGCAGGCACTCTCTTCAACATACAGTTATTCGTTTCATAACGATTAACTAAATCATGGGAGTTACACCCCGAGAGCATACATAGCCAGACGTAGGCACTCTCTTCTACATACAGTTATTCGTTTCATAACGATTAACTAAATCATGGGAGTTACACTCCGAGAGCATACATAGCCAGACGTAGGCACTCTCTTCTACATACAGTTATTCGTTTCATAACGATTAACTAAATCATGGGAGTTACACTCCGAGAGCATACATAGCCAAACGTAGGCACTCTCTTCTACATACAGTTATTCGTTTCATAACGATTAACTAAATCATGGGAGTTACACTCCGAGAGCATAGCCAGACGCAGGCACTCTCTTCAACATACAGTTATTCGTTTCATAACGATTAACTAAATCATGGGAGTTACACTCCGTGAGCATAGCCAGACGCAGGCACTCTCTTCTACATACAGTTATTCGTTTCATAACGATTAACTAAATCATGGGAGTTACACTCCGAGAGCATAGCCAGACGCAGGCACTCTCTTCAACATACAGTTATTCGTTTCATAACGATTAACTAAATCATGGGAGTTACACTCCGAGAGCATAGCCAGACGCAGGCACTCTCTTCAACATACAGTTATTCGTTTCATAACGATTAACTAAATCATGGGAGTTACACTCCGAGAGCATACATAGCCAGACGTAGGCACTCTCTTCTACATACAGTTATTCGTTTCATAACGATTAACTAAATCATGGGAGTTACACTCCGAGAGCATAGCCAGACGCAGGCACTCTCTTCAACATACAGTTATTCGTTTCATAACGATTAACTAAATCATGGGAGTTACACCCCGAGAGCATACATAGCCAGACGTAGGCACTCTCTTCTACATACAGTTATTCGTTTCATAACGATTAACTAAATCATGGGAGTTACACTCCGAGAGCATAGCCAGACGCAGGCACTCTCTTCTACATACAGTTATTCGTTTCATAACGATTAACTAAATCATGGGAGTTACACTCCGAGAGCATAGCCAGACGCAGGCACTCTCTTCAACATACAGTTATTCGTTTCATAACGATTAACTAAATCATGGGAGTTACACTCCGAGAGCATACATAGCCAAACGTAGGCACTCTCTTCTACATACAGTTATTCGTTTCATAACGATTAACTAAATCATGGGAGTTACACTCCGAGAGCATAGCCAGACGCAGGCACTCTCTTCAACATACAGTTATTCGTTTCATAACGATTAACTAAATCATGGGAGTTACACTCCGAGAGCATAGCCAGACGCAGGCACTCTCTTCTACATACAGTTATTCGTTTCATAACGATTAACTAAATCATGGGAGTTACACTCCGAGAGCATAGCCAGACGCAGGCACTCTCTTCAACATACAGTTATTCGTTTCATAACGATTAACTAAATCATGGGAGTTACACTCCGAGAGCATAGCCAGACGCAGGCACTCTCTTCAACATACAGTTATTCGTTTCATAACGATTAACTAAATCATGGGAGTTACACTCCGAGAGCATAGCCAGACGCAGGCACTCTCTTCAACATACAGTTATTCGTTTCATAACGATTAACTAAATCATGGGAGTTACACTCCGAGAGCATACATAGCCAAACGTAGGCACTCTCTTCTACATACAGTTATTCGTTTCATAACGATTAACTAAATCATGGGAGTTACACTCCGAGAGCATAGCCAGACGCAGGCACTCTCTTCAACATACAGTTATTCGTTTCATAACGATTAACTAAATCATGGGAGTTACACTCCGAGAGCATAGCCAGACGCAGGCACTCTCTTCTACATACAGTTATTCGTTTCATAACGATTAACTAAATCATGGGAGTTACACTCCGAGAGCATAGCCAGACGCAGGCACTCTCTTCAACATACAGTTATTCGTTTCATAACGATTAACTAAATCATGGGAGTTACACTCCGAGAGCATAGCCAGACGCAGGCACTCTCTTCAACATACAGTTATTCGTTTCATAACGATTAACTAAATCATGGGAGTTACACTCCGAGAGCATACATAGCCAGACGTAGGCACTCTCTTCTACATACAGTTATTCGTTTCATAACGATTAACTAAATCATGGGAGTTACACTCCGAGAGCATAGCCAGACGCAGGCACTCTCTTCAACATACAGTTATTCGTTTCATAACGATTAACTAAATCATGGGAGTTACACCCCGAGAGCATACATAGCCAGACGTAGGCACTCTCTTCTACATACAGTTATTCGTTTCATAACGATTAACTTAATCATGGGAGTTACACTCCGAGAGCATAGCCAGACGCAGGCACTCTCTTCAACATACAGTTATTCGTTTCATAACGATTAACTAAATCATGGGAGTTACACTCCGAGAGCATAGCCAGACGCAGGCACTCTCTTCAACATACAGTTATTCGTTTCATAACGATTAACTAAATCATGGGAGTTACACTCCGAGAGCATAGCCAGACGCAGGCACTCTCTTCAACATACAGTTATTCGTTTCATAACGATTAACTAAATCATGGGAGTTACACTCCGAGAGCATAGCCAGACGCAGGCACTCTCTTCTACGTACAGTTATTCGTTTCATAACGATTAACTAAATCATGGGAGTTACACTCCGAGAGCATAGCCAGACGCAGGCACTCTCTTCAACATACAGTTATTCGTTTCATAACGATTAACTAAATCATGGCAGTTACACTCCGAGAGCATAGCCAGACGCAGGCACTCTCTTCAACATACAGTTATTCGTTTCATAACGATTAACTAAATCATGGCAGTTACACTCAGAGAGCATAGCCAGACGCAGGCACTCTCTTCAACATACAGTTATTCGTTTCATAACGATTAACTAAATCATGGGAGTTACACTCCGAGAGCATAGCCAGACGCAGGCACTCTCTTCTACATACAGTTATTCGTTTCATAACGATTAACTAAATCATGGGAGTTACACTCCGAGAGCATAGCCAGACGCAGGCACTCTCTTCATCATACAGTTGTTCGTTACATAACGATTAACTAAATCATGGGAGTTACACTCCGAGAGCATAGCCAGACGCAGGCACTCTCTTCAACATACAGTTATTCGTTTCATAACGATTAACTAAATCATGGGAGTTACACTCCGAGAGCATACATAGCCAGACGTAGGCACTCTCTTCTACATACAGTTATTCGTTTCATAACGATTAACTAAATCATGGGAGTTACACTCCGAGAGCATAGCCAGACGCAGGCACTCTCTTCAACATACAGTTATTCGTTTCATAACGATTAACTAAATCATGGGAGTTACACTCCGAGAGCATACATAGCCAGACGTAGGCACTCTCTTCTACATACAGTTATTCGTTTCATAACGATTAACTAAATCATGGGAGTTACACTCCGAGAGCATACATAGCCAGACGTAGGCACTCTCTTCTACATACAGTTATTCGTTTCATAACGATTAACTAAATCATGGGAGTTACACTCCGAGAGCATAGCCAGACGCAGGCACTCTCTTCAACATACAGTTATTCGTTTCATAACGATTAACTAAATCATGGGAGTTACACTCCGAGAGCATAGCCAGACGCAGGCACTCTCTTCAACATACAGTTATTCGTTTCATAACGATTAACTAAATCATGGCAGTTACACTCCGAGAGCATAGCCAGACGCAGGCACTCTCTTCTACATACAGTTATTCGTTTCACAACGATTAACTAAATCATGGGAGTTACACTCCGAGAGCATAGCCAGACGCAGGCACTCTCTTCTACATACAGTTATTCGTTTCATAACGATTAACTAAATCATGGGAGTTACACTCCGAGAGCATAGCCAGACGCAGGCACTCTCTTCAACATACAGTTATTCGTTTCATAACGATTAACTAAATCATGGGAGTTACACTCCGAGAGCATAGCCAGACGCAGGCACTCTCTTCAACATACAGTTATTCGTTTCATAACGATTAACTAAATCATGGGAGTTACACTCCGAGAGCATACATAGCCAGACGTAGGCACTCTCTTCTACATACAGTTATTCGTTTCATAACGATTAACTAAATCATGGGAGTTACACTCCGAGAGCATAGCCAGACGCAGGCACTCTCTTCAACATACAGTTATTCGTTTCATAACGATTAACTAAATCATGGGAGTTACACTCCGAGAGCATAGCCAGACGCAGGCACTCTCTTCAACATACAGTTATTCGTTTCATAACGATTAACTAAATCATGGGAGTTACACTCCGAGAGCATACATAGCCAGACGTAGGCACTCTCTTCTACATACAGTTATTCGTTTCATAACGATTAACTAAATCATGGGAGTTACACTCCGAGAGCATAGCCAGACGCAGGCACTCTCTTCAACATACAGTTATTCGTTTCATAACGATTAACTAAATCATGGGAGTTACACCCCGAGAGCATACATAGCCAGACGTAGGCACTCTCTTCTACATACAGTTATTCGTTTCATAACGATTAACTAAATCATGGGAGTTACACTCCGAGAGCATAGCCAGACGCAGGCACTCTCTTCAACATACAGTTATTCGTTTCATAACGATTAACTAAATCATGGGAGTTACACTCCGAGAGCATAGCCAGACGCAGGCACTCTCTTCAACATACAGTTATTCGTTTCATAACGATTAACTAAATCATGGGAGTTACACCCCGAGAGCATACATAGCCAGACGTAGGCACTCTCTTCTAAATACAGTTATTCGTTTCATAACGATTAACTAAATCATGGGAGTTACACTCCGAGAGCATAGCCAGACGCAGGCACTCTCTTCAACATACAGTTATTCGTTTCATAACGATTAACTAAATCATGGGAGTTACACTCCGAGAGCATACATAGCCAGACGTAGGCACTCTCTTCTACATACAGTTATTCGTTTCATAACGATTAACTAAATCATGGGAGTTACACTCCGAGAGCATAGCCAGACGCAGGCACTCTCTTCAACATACAGTTATTCGTTTCATAACGATTAACTAAATCATGGGAGTTACACCCCGAGAGCATACATAGCCAGACGTAGGCACTCTCTTCTACATACAGTTATTCGTTTCATAACGATTAACTAAATCATGGGCGTTACACTCCGAGAGCATAGCCAGACGCAGGCACTCTCTTCAACATACAGTTATTCGTTTCATAACGATTAACTAAATCATGGGAGTTACACCCCGAGAGCATACATAGCCAGACGTAGGCACTCTCTTCTACATACAGTTATTCGTTTCATAACGATTAACTAAATCATGGGAGTTACACTCCGAGAGCATAGCCAGACGCAGGCACTCTCTTCAACATACAGTTATTCGTTTCATAACGATTAACTAAATCATGGGAGTTACACTCCGAGAGCATACATAGCCAAACGTAGGCACTCTCTTCTACATACAGTTATTCGTTTCATAACGATTAACTAAATCATGGGAGTTACACTCCGAGAGCATAGCCAGACGCAGGCACTCTCTTCAACATACAGTTATTCGTTTCATAACGATTAACTAAATCATGGCAGTTACACTCCGAGAGCATAGCCAGACGCAGGCACTCTCTTCTACATACAGTTATTCGTTTCATAACGATTAACTAAATCATGGGAGTTACACTCCGAGAGCATAGCCAGACGCAGGCACTCTCTTCAACATACAGTTATTCGTTTCATAACGATTAACTAAATCATGGGAGTTACACTCCGAGAGCATAGCCAGACGCAGGCACTCTCTTCAACATACAGTTATTCGTTTCATAACGATTAACTAAATCATGGGAGTTACACTCCGAGAGCATACATAGCCAGACGTAGGCACTCTCTTCTACATACAGTTATTCGTTTCATAACGATTAACTAAATCATGGGAGTTACACTCCGAGAGCATAGCCAGACGCAGGCACTCTCTTCAACATACAGTTATTCGTTTCATAACGATTAACTAAATCATGGGAGTTACACCCCGAGAGCATACATAGCCAGACGTAGGCACTCTCTTCTACATACAGTTATTCGTTTCATAACGATTAACTAAATCATGGGAGTTACACTCCGAGAGCATAGCCAGACGCAGGCACTCTCTTCTACATACAGTTATTCGTTTCATAACGATTAACTAAATCATGGGAGTTACACTCCGAGAGCATAGCCAGACGCAGGCACTCTCTTCAACATACAGTTATTCGTTTCATAACGATTAACTAAATCATGGGAGTTACACTCCGAGAGCATACATAGCCAAACGTAGGCACTCTCTTCTACATACAGTTATTCGTTTCATAACGATTAACTAAATCATGGGAGTTACACTCCGAGAGCATAGCCAGACGCAGGCACTCTCTTCAACATACAGTTATTCGTTTCATAACGATTAACTAAATCATGGGAGTTACACTCCGAGAGCATAGCCAGACGCAGGCACTCTCTTCTACATACAGTTATTCGTTTCATAACGATTAACTAAATCATGGGAGTTACACTCCGAGAGCATAGCCAGACGCAGGCACTCTCTTCAACATACAGTTATTCGTTTCATAACGATTAACTAAATCATGGGAGTTACACTCCGAGAGCATAGCCAGACGCAGGCACTCTCTTCAACATACAGTTATTCGTTTCATAACGATTAACTAAATCATGGGAGTTACACTCCGAGAGCATAGCCAGACGCAGGCACTCTCTTCAACATACAGTTATTCGTTTCATAACGATTAACTAAATCATGGGAGTTACACTCCGAGAGCATACATAGCCAAACGTAGGCACTCTCTTCTACATACAGTTATTCGTTTCATAACGATTAACTAAATCATGGGAGTTACACTCCGAGAGCATAGCCAGACGCAGGCACTCTCTTCAACATACAGTTATTCGTTTCATAACGATTAACTAAATCATGGGAGTTACACTCCGAGAGCATAGCCAGACGCAGGCACTCTCTTCTACATACAGTTATTCGTTTCATAACGATTAACTAAATCATGGGAGTTACACTCCGAGAGCATAGCCAGACGCAGGCACTCTCTTCAACATACAGTTATTCGTTTCATAACGATTAACTAAATCATGGGAGTTACACTCCGAGAGCATAGCCAGACGCAGGCACTCTCTTCAACATACAGTTATTCGTTTCATAACGATTAACTAAATCATGGGAGTTACACTCCGAGAGCATACATAGCCAGACGTAGGCACTCTCTTCTACATACAGTTATTCGTTTCATAACGATTAACTAAATCATGGGAGTTACACTCCGAGAGCATAGCCAGACGCAGGCACTCTCTTCAACATACAGTTATTCGTTTCATAACGATTAACTAAATCATGGGAGTTACACCCCGAGAGCATACATAGCCAGACGTAGGCACTCTCTTCTACATACAGTTATTCGTTTCATAACGATTAACTAAATCATGGGAGTTACACTCCGAGAGCATAGCCAGACGCAGGCACTCTCTTCAACATACAGTTATTCGTTTCATAACGATTAACTAAATCATGGGAGTTACACTCCGAGAGCATAGCCAGACGCAGGCACTCTCTTCAACATACAGTTATTCGTTTCATAACGATTAACTAAATCATGGGAGTTACACCCCGAGAGCATACATAGCCAGACGTAGGCACTCTCTTCTACATACAGTTATTCGTTTCATAACGATTAACTAAATCATGGGAGTTACACTCCGAGAGCATAGCCAGACGCAGGCACTCTCTTCAACATACAGTTATTCGTTTCATAACGATTAACTAAATCATGGGAGTTACACTCCGAGAGCATACATAGCCAGACGTAGGCACTCTCTTCTACATACAGTTATTCGTTTCATAACGATTAACTAAATCATGGGAGTTACACTCCGAGAGCATAGCCAGACGCAGGCACTCTCTTCAACATACAGTTATTCGTTTCATAACGATTAACTAAATCATGGGAGTTACACTCCGAGAGCATAGCCAGACGCAGGCACTCTCTTCAACATACAGTTATTCGTTTCATAACGATTAACTAAATCATGGGAGTTACACTCCGAGAGCATAGCCAGACGCAGGCACTCTCTTCAACATACAGTTATTCGTTTCATAACGATTAACTAAATCATGGGAGTTACACTCCGAGAGCATAGCCAGACGCAGGCACTCTCTTCTACATACAGTTATTCGTTTCATAACGATTAACTAAATCATGGGAGTTACACTCCGAGAGCATAGCCAGACGCAGGCACTCTCTTCAACATACAGTTATTCGTTTCATAACGATTAACTAAATCATGGGAGTTACACTCCGAGAGCATAGCCAGACGCAGGCACTCTCTTCAACATACAGTTATTCGTTTCATAACGATTAACTAAATCATGGGAGTTACACTCCGAGAGCATACATAGCCAGACGTAGGCACTCTCTTCTACATACAGTAATTCGTTTCATAACGATTAACTAAATCATGGGCGTTACACTCCGAGAGCATAGCCAGACGCAGGCACTCTCTTTAACATACAGTTATTCGTTTCATAACGATTAACTAAATCATGGGAGTTACACCCCGAGAGCATACATAGCCAGACGTAGGCACTCTCTTCTACATACAGTTATTCGTTTCATAACGATTAACTAAATCATGGGAGTTACACTCCGAGAGCATAGCCAGACGCAGGCACTCTCTTCAACATACAGTTATTCGTTTCATAACGATTAACTAAATCATGGGAGTTACACTCCGAGAGCATAGCCAGACGCAGGCACTCTCTTCTACATACAGTTATTCGTTTCATAACGATTAACTAAATCATGGGAGTTACACTCCGAGAGCATAGCCAGACGCAGGCACTCTCTTCAACATACAGTTATTCGTTTCATAACGATTAACTAAATCATGGGAGTTACACTCCGAGAGCATAGCCAGACGCAGGCACTCTCTTCCACATACAGTTATTCGTTTCATAACGATTAACTAAATCATGGGAGTTACACTCCGAGAGCATACATAGCCAGACGTAGGCACTCTCTTCTACATACAGTTATTCGTTTCATAACGATTAACTAAATCATGGGAGTTACACTCCGAGAGCATAGCCAGACGCAGGCACTCTCTTCAACATACAGTTATTCGTTTCATAACGATTAACTAAATCATGGGAGTTACACTCCGAGAGCATACATAGCCAGACGTAGGCACTCTCTTCTACATACAGTTATTCGTTTCATAACGATTAACTAAATCATGGGAGTTACACTCCGAGAGCATAGCCAGACGCAGGCACTCTCTTCAACATACAGTTATTCGTTTCATAACTATTAACTAAATCATGGGAGTTACACTCCGAGAGCATAGCCAGACGCAGGCACTCTCTTCAACATACAGTTATTCGTTTCATAACGATTAACTAAATCATGGGAGTTACACTCCGAGAGCATACATAGCCAGACGTAGGCACTCTCTTCTACATACAGTTATTCGTTTCATAACGATTAACTAAATCATGGGAGTTACACTCCGAGAGCATAGCCAGACGCAGGCACTCTCTTCAACATACAGTTATTCGTTTCATAACGATTAACTAAATCATGGGAGTTACACTCCGAGAGCATAGCCAGACGCAGGCACTCTCTTCAACATACAGTTATTCGTTTCATAACGATTAACTAAATCATGGCAGTTACACTCCGAGAGCATAGCCAGACGCAGGCACTCTCTTCAACATACAGTTATTCGTTTCATAACGATTAACTAAATCATGGCAGTTACACTCAGAGAGCATAGCCAGACGCAGGCACTCTCTTCAACATACAGTTATTCGTTTCATAACGATTAACTAAATCATGGGAGTTACACTCCGAGAGCATAGCCAGACGCAGGCACTCTCTTCTACATACAGTTATTCGTTTCATAACGATTAACTAAATCATGGGAGTTACACTCCGAGAGCATAGCCAGACGCAGGCACTCTCTTCAACATACAGTTGTTCGTTACATAACGATTAACTAAATCATGGGAGTTACACTCCGAGAGCATAGCCAGACGCAGGCACTCTCTTCAACATACAGTTATTCGTTTCATAACGATTAACTAAATCATGGGAGTTACACTCCGAGAGCATACATAGCCAGACGTAGGCACTCTCTTCTACATACAGTTATTCGTTTCATAACGATTAACTAAATCATGGGAGTTACACTCCGAGAGCATAGCCAGACGCAGGCACTCTCTTCAACATACAGTTATTCGTTTCATAACGATTAACTAAATCATGGGAGTTACACTCCGAGAGCATACATAGCCAGACGTAGGCACTCTCTTCTACATACAGTTATTCGTTTCATAACGATTAACTAAATCATGGGAGTTACACTCCGAGAGCATACATAGCCAGACGTAGGCACTCTCTTCTACATACAGTTATTCGTTTCATAACGATTAACTAAATCATGGGAGTTACACTCCGAGAGCATAGCCAGACGCAGGCACTCTCTTCAACATACAGTTATTCGTTTCATAACGATTAACTAAATCATGGGAGTTACACTCCGAGAGCATAGCCAGACGCAGGCACTCTCTTCAACATACAGTTATTCGTTTCATAACGATTAACTAAATCATGGCAGTTACACTCCGAGAGCATAGCCAGACGCAGGCACTCTCTTCTACATACAGTTATTCGTTTCACAACGATTAACTAAATCATGGGAGTTACACTCCGAGAGCATAGCCAGACGCAGGCACTCTCTTCTACATACAGTTATTCGTTTCATAACGATTAACTAAATCATGGGAGTTACACTCCGAGAGCATAGCCAGACGCAGGCACTCTCTTCAACATACAGTTATTCGTTTCATAACGATTAACTAAATCATGGGAGTTACACTCCGAGAGCATAGCCAGACGCAGGCACTCTCTTCAACATACAGTTATTCGTTTCATAACGATTAACTAAATCATGGGAGTTACACTCCGAGAGCATACATAGCCAGACGTAGGCACTCTCTTCTACATACAGTTATTCGTTTCATAACGATTAACTAAATCATGGGAGTTACACTCCGAGAGCATAGCCAGACGCAGGCACTCTCTTCAACATACAGTTATTCGTTTCATAACGATTAACTAAATCATGGGAGTTACACTCCGAGAGCATACATAGCCAGACGTAGGCACTCTCTTCTACATACAGTTATTCGTTTCATAACGATTAACTAAATCATGGGAGTTACACTCCGAGAGCATAGCCAGACGCAGGCACTCTCTTCAACATACAGTTATTCGTTTCATAACGATTAACTAAATCATGGGAGTTACACTCCGAGAGCATAGCCAGACGCAGGCACTCTCTTCAACATACAGTTATTCGTTTCATAACGATTAACTAAATCATGGGAGTTACACTCCGAGAGCATAGCCAGACGCAGGCACTCTCTTCTACATACAGTTATTCGTTACATAACGATTAACTAAATCATGGGAGTTACACTCCGAGAGCATAGCCAGACGCAGGCACTCTCTTCAACATACAGTTGTTCGTTTCATAACGATTAACTTAATCATGGGAGTTACACTCCGAGAGCATACATAGCCAAACGTAGGCACTCTCTTCTACATACAGTTATTCGTTTCATAACGATTAACTAAATCATGGGAGTTACACTCCGAGAGCATAGCCAGACGCAGGCACTCTCTTCAACATACAGTTATTCGTTTCATAACGATTAACTAAATCATGGGAGTTACACTCCGAGAGCATAGCCAGACGCAGGCACTCTCTTCTACATACAGTTATTCGTTTCATAACGATTAACTAAATCATGGGAGTTACACTCCGAGAGCATAGCCAGACGCAGGCACTCTCTTCAACATACAGTTATTCGTTTCATAACGATTAACTAAATCATGGGAGTTACACTCCGAGAGCATAGCCAGACGCAGGCACTCTCTTCAACATACAGTTATTCGTTTCATAACGATTAACTAAATCATGGGAGTTACACTCCGAGAGCATACATAGCCAGACGTAGGCACTCTCTTCTACATACAGTTATTCGTTTCATAACGATTAACTAAATCATGGGAGTTACACTCCGAGAGCATAGCCAGACGCAGGCACTCTCTTCAACATACAGTTATTCGTTTCATAACGATTAACTAAATCATGGGAGTTACACCCCGAGAGCATACATAGCCAGACGTAGGCACTCTCTTCTACATACAGTTATTCGTTTCATAACGATTAACTAAATCATGGGAGTTACACTCCGAGAGCATAGCCAGACGCAGGCACTCTCTTCAACATACAGTTATTCGTTTCATAACGATTAACTAAATCATGGGAGTTACACTCCGAGAGCATAGCCAGACGCAGGCACTCTCTTCAACATACAGTTATTCGTTTCATAACGATTAACTAAATCATGGGAGTTACACCCCGAGAGCATACATAGCCAGACGTAGGCACTCTCTTCTACATACAGTTATTCGTTTCATAACGATTAACTAAATCATGGGAGTTACACTCCGAGAGCATAGCCAGACGCAGGCACTCTCTTCAACATACAGTTATTCGTTTCATAACGATTAACTAAATCATGGGAGTTACACTCCGAGAGCATACATAGCCAGACGTAGGCACTCTCTTCTACATACAGTTAATCGTTTCATAACGATTAACTAAATCATGGGAGTTACACTCCGAGAGCATAGCCAGACGCAGGCACTCTCTTCAACATACAGTTATTCGTTTCATAACGATTAACTAAATCATGGGAGTTACACTCCGAGAGCATAGCCAGACGCAGGCACTCTCTTCAACATACAGTTATTCGTTTCATAACGATTAACTAAATCATGGGAGTTACACTCCGAGAGCATAGCCAGACGCAGGCACTCTCTTCAACATACAGTTATTCGTTTCATAACGATTAACTAAATCATGGGAGTTACACTCCGAGAGCATAGCCAGACGCAGGCACTCTCTTCTACATACAGTTATTCGTTTCATAACGATTAACTAAATCATGGGAGTTACACTCCGAGAGCATAGCCAGACGCAGGCACTCTCTTCAACATACAGTTATTCGTTTCATAACGATTAACTAAATCATGGGAGTTACACTCCGAGAGCATAGCCAGACGCAGGCACTCTCTTCAACATACAGTTATTCGTTTCATAACGATTAACTAAATCATGGGAGTTACACTCCGAGAGCATACATAGCCAGACGTAGGCACTCTCTTCTACATACAGTAATTCGTTTCATAACGATTAACTAAATCATGGGCGTTACACTCCGAGAGCATAGCCAGACGCAGGCACTCTCTTTAACATACAGTTATTCGTTTCATAACGATTAACTAAATCATGGGAGTTACACCCCGAGAGCATACATAGCCAGACGTAGGCACTCTCTTCTACATACAGTTATTCGTTTCATAACGATTAACTAAATCATGGGAGTTACACTCCGAGAGCATAGCCAGACGCAGGCACTCTCTTCAACATAAAGTTATTCGTTTCATAACGATTAACTAAATCATGGGAGTTACACTCCGAGAGCATAGCCAGACGCAGGCACTCTCTTCTACATACAGTTATTCGTTTCATAACGATTAACTAAATCATGGGAGTTACACTCCGAGAGCATAGCCAGACGCAGGCACTCTCTTCAACATACAGTTATTCGTTTCATAACGATTAACTAAATCATGGGAGTTACACTCCGAGAGCATAGCCAGACGCAGGCACTCTCTTCTACATACAGTTATTCGTTTCATAACGATTAACTAAATCATGGGAGTTACAGTCCGAGAGCATAGCCAGACGCAGGCACTCTCTTCAACATACAGTTATTCGTTTCATAACGATTAACTAAATCATGGGAGTTACACTCCGAGAGCATAGCCAGACGCAGGCACTCTCTTCAACATACAGTTATTCGTTTCATAACGATTAACTAAATCATGGGAGTTACACTCCGAGAGCATACATAGCCAGACGTAGGCACTCTCTTCTACATACAGTTATTCGTTTCATAACGATTAACTAAATCATGGGAGTTACACTCCGAGAGCATAGCCAGACGCAGGCACTCTCTTCAACATACAGTTATTCGTTTCATAACGATTAACTAAATCATGGGAGTTACACTCCGAGAGCATACATAGCCAGACGTAGGCACTCTCTTCTACATACAGTTATTCGTTTCATAACGATTAACTAAATCATGGGAGTTACACTCCGAGAGCATAGCCAGACGCAGGCACTCTCTTCAACATACAGTTATTCGTTTCATAACTATTAACTAAATCATGGGAGTTACACTCCGAGAGCATAGCCAGACGCAGGCACTCTCTTCAACATACAGTTATTCGTTTCATAACGATTAACTAAATCATGGGAGTTACACTCCGAGAGCATACATAGCCAGACGTAGGCACTCTCTTCTACATACAGTTATTCGTTTCATAACGATTAACTAAATCATGGGAGTTACACTCCGAGAGCATAGCCAGACGCAGGCACTCTCTTCAACATACAGTTATTCGTTTCATAACGATTAACTAAATCATGGGAGTTACACTCCGAGAGCATAGCCAGACGCAGGCACTCTCTTCAACATACAGTTATTCGTTTCATAACGATTAACTAAATCATGGCAGTTACACTCCGAGAGCATAGCCAGACGCAGGCACTCTCTTCAACATACAGTTATTCGTTTCATAACGATTAACTAAATCATGGCAGTTACACTCAGAGAGCATAGCCAGACGCAGGCACTCTCTTCAACATACAGTTATTCGTTTCATAACGATTAACTAAATCATGGGAGTTACACTCCGAGAGCATAGCCAGACGCAGGCACTCTCTTCTACATACAGTTATTCGTTTCATAACGATTAACTAAATCATGGGAGTTACACTCCGAGAGCATAGCCAGACGCAGGCACTCTCTTCAACATACAGTTGTTCGTTACATAACGATTAACTAAATCATGGGAGTTACACTCCGAGAGCATAGCCAGACGCAGGCACTCTCTTCAACATACAGTTATTCGTTTCATAACGATTAACTAAATCATGGGAGTTACACTCCGAGAGCATACATAGCCAGACGTAGGCACTCTCTTCTACATACAGTTATTCGTTTCATAACGATTAACTAAATCATGGGAGTTACACTCCGAGAGCATAGCCAGACGCAGGCACTCTCTTCAACATACAGTTATTCGTTTCATAACGATTAACTAAATCATGGGAGTTACACTCCGAGAGCATACATAGCCAGACGTAGGCACTCTCTTCTACATACAGTTATTCGTTTCATAACGATTAACTAAATCATGGGAGTTACACTCCGAGAGCATACATAGCCAGACGTAGGCACTCTCTTCTACATACAGTTATTCGTTTCATAACGATTAACTAAATCATGGGAGTTACACTCCGAGAGCATAGCCAGACGCAGGCACTCTCTTCAACATACAGTTATTCGTTTCATAACGATTAACTAAATCATGGGAGTTACACTCCGAGAGCATAGCCAGACGCAGGCACTCTCTTCAACATACAGTTATTCGTTTCATAACGATTAACTAAATCATGGGAGTTACACTCCGAGAGCATAGCCAGACGCAGGCACTCTCTTCTACATACAGTTATTCGTTTCACAACGATTAACTAAATCATGGGAGTTACACTCCGAGAGCATAGCCAGACGCAGGCACTCTCTTCTACATACAGTTATTCGTTTCATAACGATTAACTAAATCATGGGAGTTACACTCCGAGAGCATAGCCAGACGCAGGCACTCTCTTCAACATACAGTTATTCGTTTCATAACGATTAACTAAATCATGGGAGTTACACTCCGAGAGCATAGCCAGACGCAGGCACTCTCTTCAACATACAGTTATTCGTTTCATAACGATTAACTAAATCATGGGAGTTACACTCCGAGAGCATACATAGCCAGACGTAGGCACTCTCTTCTACATACAGTTATTCGTTTCATAACGATTAACTAAATCATGGGAGTTACACTCCGAGAGCATAGCCAGACGCAGGCACTCTCTTCAACATACAGTTATTCGTTTCATAACGATTAACTAAATCATGGGAGTTACACTCCGAGAGCATAGCCAGACGCAGGCACTCTCTTCAACATACAGTTATTCGTTTCATAACGATTAACTAAATCATGGGAGTTACACTCCGAGAGCATAGCCAGACGCAGGCACTCTCTTCTACATACAGTTATTCGTTACATAACGATTAACTAAATCATGGGAGTTACACTCCGAGAGCATAGCCAGACGCAGGCACTCTCTTCAACATACAGTTGTTCGTTTCATAACGATTAACTTAATCATGGGAGTTACACTCCGAGAGCATAGCCAGACGCAGGCACTCTCTTCAACATACAGTTATTCGTTTCATAACGATTAACTAAATCATGGGAGTTACACTCCGAGAGCATACATAGCCAGACGTAGGCACTCTCTTCTACATACAGTTATTCGTTTCATAACGATTAACTAAATCATGGGAGTTACACTCCGAGAGCATAGCCAGACGCAGGCACTCTCTTCAACATACAGTTATTCGTTTCATAACGATTAACTAAATCATGGGAGTTACAATTCCGAGAGCATACATAGCCAGACGTAGGCACTCTCTTCTACATACAGTTATTCGTTTCATAACGATTAACTAAATCATGGGAGTTACACTCCGAGAGCATACATAGCCAGACGTAGGCACTCTCTTCTACATACAGTTATTCGTTTCATAACGATTAACTAAATCATGGGAGTTACACCCCGAGAGCATACATAGCCAGACGTAGGCACTCTCTTCTACATACAGTTATTCGTTTCATAACGATTAACTAAATCATGGGAGTTACACTCCGAGAGCATAGCCAGACGCAGGCACTCTCTTCAACATACAGTTATTCGTTTCATAACGATTAACTAAATCATGGGAGTTACACTCCGAGAGCATACATAGCCAGACGTAGGCACTCTCTTCTACATACAGTTATTCGTTTCATAACGATTAACTAAATCATGGGAGTTACACTCCGAGAGCATAGCCAGACGCAGGCACTCTCTTCAACATACAGTTATTCGTTTCATAACGATTAACTAAATCATGGGAGTTACACTCCGAGAGCATACATAGCCAGACGTAGGCACTCTCTTCTACATACAGTTATTCGTTTCATAACGATTAACTAAATCATGGGAGTTACACTCCGAGAGCATAGCCAGACGCAGGCACTCTCTTCAACATACAGTTATTCGTTTCATAACTATTAACTAAATCATGGGAGTTACACTCCGAGAGCATAGCCAGACGCAGGCACTCTCTTCAACATACAGTTATTCGTTTCATAACGATTAACTAAATCATGGGAGTTACACTCCGAGAGCATACATAGCCAGACGTAGGCACTCTCTTCTACATACAGTTATTCGTTTCATAACGATTAACTAAATCATGGGAGTTACACTCCGAGAGCATAGCCAGACGCAGGCACTCTCTTCAACATACAGTTATTCGTTTCATAACGATTAACTAAATCATGGGAGTTACACCCCGAGAGCATACATAGCCAGACGCAGGCACTCTCTTCTACATACAGTTATTCGTTTCATAACGATTAACTAAATCATGGGAGTTACACTCCGAGAGCATAGCCAGACGCAGGCACTCTCTTCAACATACAGTTATTCGTTTCATAACGATTAACTAAATCATGGGAGTTACACTCCGAGAGCATAGCCAGACGCAGGCACTCTCTTCAACATACAGTTATTCGTTTCATAACGATTAACTAAATCATGGGAGTTACACTCCGAGAGCATAGCCAAACGCAGGCACTCTCTTCAACATACAGTTATTCGTTTCATAACGATTAACTAAATCATGGGAGTTACACTCCGAGAGCATAGCCAAACGCAGGCACTCTCTTCTACATACAGTTATTCGTTTCATAACGATTAACTAAATCATGGGAGTTACACTCCGAGAGCATACATAGCCAGACGTAGGCACTCTCTTCTACATACAGTTATTCGTTTCATAACGATTAACTAAATCATGGGAGTTACACTCCGAGAGCATAGCCAAACGCAGGCACTCTCTTCAACATACAGTTATTCGTTTCATAACGATTAACTAAATCATGGGAGTTACACTCCGAGAGCATACATAGCCAGACGTAGGCACTCTCTTCTACATACAGTTATTCGTTTCATAACGATTAACTAAATCATGGGAGTTACACTCCGAGAGCATAGCCAGACGCAGGCACTCTCTTCTACGTACAGTTATTCGTTTCATAACGAGTAACTAAATCATGGGAGTTACACTCCGAGAGCATAGCCAGACGCAGGCACTCTCTTCTACGTACAGTTATTCGTTTCATAACGATTAACTAAATCATGGGAGTTACACTCCGAGAGCATAGCCAGACGCAGGCACTCTCTTCAACATACAGTTATTCGTTTCATAATGATTAACTAAATCATGGCAGTTACACTCCGAGAGCATAGCCAGACGCAGGCACTCTCTTCAACATACAGTTGTTCGTTACATAACGATTAACTAAATCATGGGAGTTACACTCCGAGAGCATAGCCAGACGCAGGCACTCTCTTCAACGTACAGTTATTCGTTTCATAACGATTAACTAAATCATGGGAGTTACACTCCGAGAGCATAGCCAGACGCAGGCACTCTCTTCTACATACAGTTATTCGTTTCATAACGATTAACTAAATCATGGGAGTTACACTCCGAGAGCATAGCCAGACGCAGGCACTCTCTTCAACATACAGTTGTTCGTTACATAACGATTAACTAAATCATGGGAGTTACACTCCGAGAGCATAGCCAGACGCAGGCACTCTCTTCAACATACAGTTATTCGTTTCATAACGATTAACTAAATCATGGGAGTTACACCCCGAGAGCATACATAGCCAGACGTAGGCACTCTCTTCTACATACAGTTATTCGTTTCATAACGATTAACTAAATCATGGGAGTTACACTCCGAGAGCATAGCCAAACGCAGGCACTCTCTTCAACATACAGTTATTCGTTTCATAACGATTAACTAAATCATGGGAGTTACACTCCGAGAGCATACATAGCCAGACGTAGGCACTCTCTTCTACATACAGTTATTCGTTTCATAACGATTAACTAAATCATGGGAGTTACACTCCGAGAGCATAGCCAGACGCAGGCACTCTCTTCAACATACAGTTATTCGTTTCATAACGATTAACTAAATCATGGGAGTTACACCCCGAGAGCATACATAGCCAGACGTAGGCACTCTCTTCTACATACAGTTATTCGTTTCATAACGATTAACTAAATCATGGGAGTTACACTCCGAGAGCATAGCCAGACGCAGGCACTCTCTTCTACATACAGTTATTCGTTTCATAACGATTAACTAAATCATGGGAGTTACACTCCGAGAGCATAGCCAGACGCAGGCACTCTCTTCAACATACAGTTATTCGTTTCATAACGATTAACTAAATCATGGGAGTTACACTCCGAGAGCATAGCCAGACGCAGGCACTCTCTTCAACATACAGTTATTCGTTTCATAACGATTAACTAAATCATGGGAGTTACACTCCGAGAGCATACATAGCCAGACGTAGGCACTCTCTTCTACATACAGTTATTCGTTTCATAACGATTAACTAAATCATGGGAGTTACACCCCGAGAGCATACATAGCCAGACGTAGGCACTCTCTTCTACATACAGTTGTCGTTTCATAACGATTAACTAAATCATGGGAGTTACACTCCGAGAGCATAGCCAGACGCAGGCACTCTCTTCAACATACAGTTATTCGTTTCATAACGATTAACTAAATCATGGGAGTTACACTCCGAGAGCATACATAGCCAGACGCAGGCACTCTCTTCTACATACAGTTATTCGTTTCATAACGATTAACTAAATCATGGGAGTTACACTCCGAGAGCATAGCCAGACGCAGGCACTCTCTTCAACATACAGTTATTCGTTTCATAACGATTAACTAAATCATGGGAGTTACACTCCGAGAGCATAGCCAGACGCAGGCACTCTCTTCAACATACAGTTATTCGTTTCATAACGATTAACTAAATCATGGGAGTTACACCCCGAGAGCATACATAGCCAGACGTAGGCACTCTCTTCTACATACAGTTATTCGTTTCATAACGATTAACTAAATCATGGGCGTTACACTCCGAGAGCATAGCCAGACGCAGGCACTCTCTTCAACATACAGTTATTCGTTTCATAACGATTAACTAAATCATGGGAGTTACACCCCGAGAGCATACATAGCCAGACGTAGGCACTCTCTTCTACATACAGTTATTCGTTTCATAACGATTAACTAAATCATGGGAGTTACACCCCGAGAGCATACATAGCCAGACGTAGGCACTCTCTTCTACATACAGTTATTCGTTTCATAACGATTAACTAAATCATGGCAGTTACACTCCGAGAGCATAGCCAGACGCAGGCACTCTCTTCTACATACAGTTATTCGTTTCACAACGATTAACTAAATCATGGGAGTTACACTCCGAGAGCATAGCCAGACGCAGGCACTCTCTTCTACATACAGTTATTCGTTTCATAACGATTAACTAAATCATGGGAGTTACACTCCGAGAGCATAGCCAGACGCAGGCACTCTCTTCAACATACAGTTATTCGTTTCATAACGATTAACTAAATCATGGGAGTTACACTCCGAGAGCATAGCCAGACGCAGGCACTCTCTTCAACATACAGTTATTCGTTTCATAACGATTAACTAAATCATGGGAGTTACACTCCGAGAGCATACATAGCCAGACGTAGGCACTCTCTTCTACATACAGTTATTCGTTTCATAACGATTAACTAAATCATGGGAGTTACACTCCGAGAGCATAGCCAGACGCAGGCACTCTCTTCAACATACAGTTATTCGTTTCATAACGATTAACTAAATCATGGGAGTTACACCCCGAGAGCATACATAGCCAGACGTAGGCACTCTCTTCTACATACAGTTATTCGTTTCATAACGATTAACTAAATCATGGGAGTTACACTCCGAGAGCATAGCCAGACGCAGGCACTCTCTTCAACATACAGTTATTCGTTTCATAACGATTAACTAAATCATGGGAGTTACACTCCGAGAGCATACATAGCCAGACGTAGGCACTCTCTTCTACATACAGTTATTCGTTTCATAACGATTAACTAAATCATGGGAGTTACACTCCGAGAGCATAGCCAGACGCAGGCACTCTCTTCAACATACAGTTATTCGTTTCATAACGATTAACTAAATCATGGGAGTTACACCCCGAGAGCATACATAGCCAGACGTAGGCACTCTCTTCTACATACAGTTATTCGTTTCATAACGATTAACTAAATCATGGGAGTTACACTCCGAGAGCATAGCCAGACGCAGGCACTCTCTTCAACATACAGTTATTCGTTTCATAACGATTAACTAAATCATGGGAGTTACACTCCGAGAGCATAGCCAGACGCAGGCACTCTCTTCAACATACAGTTATTCGTTTCATAACGATTAACTAAATCATGGGAGTTACACTCCGAGAGCATACATAGCCAGACGTAGGCACTCTCTTCTACATACAGTTATTCGTTTCATAACGATTAACTAAATCATGGGAGTTACACTCCGAGAGCATAGCCAGACGCAGGCACTCTCTTCAACATACAGTTATTCGTTTCATAACGATTAACTAAATCATGGGAGTTACAATTCCGAGAGCATACATAGCCAGACGTAGGCACTCTCTTCTACATACAGTTATTCGTTTCATAACGATTAACTAAATCATGGGAGTTACACTCCGAGAGCATACATAGCCAGACGTAGGCACTCTCTTCTACATACAGTTATTCGTTTCATAACGATTAACTAAATCATGGGAGTTACACCCCGAGAGCATACATAGCCAGACGTAGGCACTCTCTTCTACATACAGTTATTCGTTTCATAACGATTAACTAAATCATGGGAGTTACACTCCGAGAGCATAGCCAGACGCAGGCACTCTCTTCAACATACAGTTATTCGTTTCATAACGATTAACTAAATCATGGGAGTTACACTCCGAGAGCATACATAGCCAGACGTAGGCACTCTCTTCTACATACAGTTATTCGTTCATAACGATTAACTAAATCATGGGAGTTACACTCCGAGAGCATAGCCAGACGCAGGCACTCTCTTCAACATACAGTTATTCGTTTCATAACGATTAACTAAATCATGGGAGTTACACTCCGAGAGCATACATAGCCAGACGAAGGCACTCTCTTCTACATACAGTTATTCGTTTCATAACGATAAACTAAATCATGGGAGTTACACTCCGAGAGCATAGCCAGACGCAGGCACTCTCTTCAACATACAGTTATTCGTTTCATAACTATTAACTAAATCATGGGAGTTACACTCCGAGAGCATAGCCAGACGCAGGCACTCTCTTCAACATACAGTTATTCGTTTCATAACGATTAACTAAATCATGGGAGTTACACTCCGAGAGCATAGCCAGACGCAGGCACTCTCTTCAACATACAGTTATTCGTTTCATAACTATTAACTAAATCATGGGAGTTACACTCCGAGAGCATAGCCAGACGCAGGCACCTCTTCAACATACAGTTATTCGTTTTCATAACGATTAACTAAATCATGGGAGTTACACTCCGAGAGCATACATAGCCAGACGTAGGCACTCTCTTCTACATACAGTTATTCGTTTCATAACGATTAACTAAATCATGGGAGTTACACTCCGAGAGCATAGGCCAGACGCAGGCACTCTCTTCAACATACAGTTATTCGTTTCATAACGATTAACTAAATCATGGGAGTTACACTCCGAGAGCATAGCCAGACGCAGGCACTCTCTTCAACATAGTTATTCGTTTCATACGATTAACTAAATCATGGGAGTTACACTCCGAGAGCATAGCCAGACGCAGGCACTCTCTTCTACATACAGTTATTCGTTTCATAACGATTAACTAAATCATGGGAGTTACACTCCGAGAGCATAGCCAGACGCAGGCACTCTCTTCAACATACAGTTATTCGTTTCATAACGATTAACTAAATCATGGGAGTTACACTCCGAGAGCATAGCCAGACGCAGGCACTCTCTTCAACATACAGTTATTCGTTTCATAACGATTAACTAAATCATGGGAGTTACACTCCGAGAGCATAGCCAGACGCAGGCACTCTCTTCAACATACAGTTATTCGTTTCATAACTATTAACTAAATCATGGGAGTTACACTCCGAGAGCATAGCCAGACGCAGGCCACTCTCTTCAACATACAGTTATTCGTTTCATAACGATTAACTAAATCATGGGAGTTACACTCCGAGAGCATACATAGCCAGACGTAGGCACTCTCTTCTACATACAGTTATTCGTTTCATAACGATTAACTAAATCATGGGAGTTACACTCCGAGAGCATACATAGCCAGACGCAGGCACTCTCTTCTACATACAGTTAATCGTTTCATAACGATTAACTAAA